>NW_010198249.1:16571-31746 GCF_000695765.1 Mesitornis unicolor
ATGCTGCGCTGGGTTTTAATGTCACCATATACAAATTCTGGAGTCAAGGAAGAAGTGAAAGGGTTTAGGAGTTTTTACTGCGTTGAAACTGTGTTTTAATGTTGCCAAGCACGGAGATGAGACTCCTTAGTGACTGGTGAAGCCTTCAAAGGCTGCTAACGAAGAGCTTTAATTATCCTGTTCCCTATTGAAAAGGTGTTGTGGCAAGAAGCGCAGTCCGTAGAATTATTAGAAAACTCAGAGGTTGCTTTTTTTTTAATCTCAAAAAGGTGGAGGAAGGAGCGTGGGGAGTGGTTGCTTCGGTCGTGTGAGTAATGGGGTGGTACTGGCTCGACCAGGGGCCATTCCTTCCCCAAATTCTCTGTGAGAGGGCTCATTATTTTGAGAAAAGGAATAAATGCATCATTGTCCTGGTAATTTGATGAGTGTGATGGACACTTATATATAAATATACTTTACATAACCTTTAAGCAAGCGCAAACTTTGACTGAAACCCATGAGAGAAGGTTGTGAGCTGGTAATTGAAGAGTTGTGTGCAGGTTACAGTAAGGGTGAGGAAAAATCCACAGTTAAATCACCCATAGATAAGAGAGGTAATAAAATCTATGTGTGAAGAAGGCCTTAAAGGGACTATCTGGTGCAGATGCTGCAATGTTAGCCCTGAATTATTTTATAAAGGAGAACAGAAGCCTGGAGGAGCAAAGAAAAAGGAAAAATGCAATGAGAGCCCTTGAAAGGGAAGGGAGGAGATGGAGGGTGTCTAGCCTGACTTGTCACATCTTCATGGTTAAAAGGAGAGTGTTATAAGCACCTAGAGAATAATACAGTGATAAAACAGCCATTATAAAGTGCTCTATGCTCAGCTGCTGAGGTAGCTGTCCCCTTCGTAAGGTTAAAGACAGATGAATGGGTCTTGGCTGCAGTAAGGTTTGTGACACAGTCCCACTCTGACTTCACCTTCTGATAAGGGAACCGTAGGAGAGTAATTCAGACTGAATCTCTTCTCTTGGGCCCTGGTGGTTGTTTCCAGCCATTTGCTATGTCAAGGAGGTATTTCTGATGCCGTCCTTGGCCCAGCTCTGCTTAGTATTTTCATTGCACTGGATTCCTACCAGGTTTGGGTTGCTCCATCTCTGACTGCTTGGCATAGGCATAGGAAGAACCAAGTTTCCCCATTCTCTTCCCTTTTGTATGTGCTTATTTCTGTTCCTTGGAGGCCGAAAGCTGAAGCTGAAATCAGCTGGCAGGTCACTGCTTAGTGTGACAAAGTAGTTCACAAAACTTGCAAGTTTTGCTGTTTTAACAGGCTTGTGGTCACTGGGGTACAAAATTATTGCTGCTCTAACCTCTCATCACCCCAAAACGATGCTGAATATCCCACAGTGGAGGTTAAGAGCTAGGACTGGTATGAAGGATGAATTTCTGAGATCTCCTCCAGCTTTTATTAGCTTTATTATATACAAAAGTCCCAGCTACTCAACTCCTTTTCTTGTTTTCCAGCCGCCAGCCTGAGCCACCAAAGAAGGAGAAGGAGGCGACCACCATTACCACCACTCAGTCGAAGAGGGCGGACGAATGGAAGGACCCCTGGCGCCGATCCAAGTCCCCCAAAAAGAAACTGGGCATCTCCGTCTCTCCCAGCCGCGCACGTAGGCGCCGAAAAACCTCCGCTTCTTCAGCGTCCGCTTCTGGCTCTTCAAGGTGAGGGAAGGTGGAGAGTGTGTCGCATCCGAGCCTTGCTGGGGGAGGATATTGAGGTATTTGGGAAAGCAGCTCAAGATGTGCTGCTCAGTAACAGCTGTGGACATCAGTGTATAGGTAGTGAGGTGGAAACTAAATGGGACACACAACTGTGGGTGCTGTGAAGAGATGAGATCTGTTGAAGACCAAGAGAAAACATCCTTGGAAAAGTCACTTTTCAGGGAAATAAGACTTGGAAGCAGTTGAGATGATTTATAGCTCACCTAGACGAAAACTTGGCCTAAATAGGAGAAGAAACAGCTGAAGCTGTGGGAACTGGAGCCTGAAGCTGTGGGAACTGGAGCCTCTTCACTCCAGGAGTGCTGGAGGGATGAGATAGGCCCACTCCAGGAGGACCATACTGGTGCTACTGGGGAAAATCTGGGTTTGTGGAGGTTTGACAGAGCCATGGAGATCTGCAGTGGAGTTTGGAAACGAATGGGTACAAAATAAAATAACTCTTTTCAAAAAGAAGTTCCCTGAATCAAGCAGCATTGAGTCATAAACTGAATCCATTTTCTTTAAATGCTTGAACTTGAAGCTCCTGAAGAGAGGAGGAAAAAGTATCAGAGAGGAATGAGGAACATGCTGAATTGGAGATAGGGATCTAAAAAGCAAAGCCCTCCTTTGCTTGCTGGGATCACTGCACCTGAGATCTTTCTGGTTTGTCAGACCTGTGTGACCCAACCTATCCGTCTGATGAAAAGATGTAAAATTGTCTGGAAGGGGTTCTCAAAAAGGGATGGAAAGTCATGAGCTGAAGGAGGGGAGGCCTATTCAAGGGCACAAAGTGGGTAGCAACAGCAGGATCCTCCCCAAAAGAAACAGGGGTGCTGAGGAGAGGCTGTAGTCCTGACAGGTCACCAAAGAAAGGGCAGGTAATTTTAGAAGCAGTGTTTGGGAATTTGGGAAAAGTGTCTTGGAAACAAGGCTTTGATCTCAGAGGACTTCTCAAGAGATGCTGAATTTTTAATCTCTTTTCTTTCAGGTCCTCTTCTCGTTCATCCACCTATTCTGGTTCAGGTTCCTCGCGATCTCGCTCCAGGTCGTCATCTTACAGCTCTTACTCTAGTCGCTCTTCAAGACACAGCTCTTTCTCAGGCAGCAGGTCCAGGTAATGCCTCTTTGCATTTGAAAAGCATGGTGTACTGTTTAAAACAGCCACTTTTGCAGCTACTTTTAAAAGCAAATAGCCAACTCTTGAAATAAACCATTCAAGCCACTTTCCTGAGTGAGGAAAGTACGATCAGCTGCAAGGCAGCCCGCTGGTTTGGTTGTTAAATGAAGCAGATTTGTCAGCCACCCCCTCCTCTCACCAGTACCCCCCACCCACGAGCACTGTGCCGTTGTGGCTGGGCTGTTTCCCATGCCTACGGTAGCTGAGCAGTTGTAGGAACCTGAGATAAACACTTCCATCATTTGCATTTGATGATTGGAAGAAGTTCCTGGCATCTCTTTTCTACTGCGCTGGAATCTCTATTTAAAGAGGCAAATCACATTTCTTTATTAAAGCAGTTGTGTCTTGTGGTAGCCCTGATACTTCAAAGTAGCGATTCAGTGTCCCATGCTGATTAAACAGGGCTGTGTTTATTACTCTGCCACTTCCTTGCCCCTGCAGACAGTTTCCCAAGTCTGGAATATGCATAGTAGGAGAACTGGCTCCACAGATAGGCACCTCTTCAGAGCTGCAACCACACAGGTACCCAGAGTGGATCGTGCAGCTGATGGGAGCCCACAGTGTTGCTTTCAGAGAGGTGATTTCTCCTAGGAAGGGCTCATCTGCCCTATTTCAGGCTCTGTTCCCTGCAGGACACTGCCAAGCATAGGTGACACTTTTCGGTCAGCGTACCTTTCTGAAGGTAGGAGAGCGAGGAACACCGCATGCCCAGCCGTTCTCCCAAAATCCAGTCCTCAGAGTGTCTGGCTTTCTGAAGCACTGGGCTGTAAGAAGGGTACTGCCAGTGTTAGCAGTGGGGTGACTCACTGGGTCACCAGCATCTGGTGTGCTATGTCAGTGGCTTTGGCCAGTCATGATCCTTCATACTCTGATTTTTCTCCTTGGGTTCCAGAAATCTCAGATACCCAGATAGATGTATTTTTTTGTGTCTTTCTCCAAAGATTTTGTTGCTGCTGTTTAAAGAACAAACAGGAGTTACATAAAAACGGGTACATAAAGCAGGTTGGAACAAATCATGGTGAACTTGCAAGTCAAAATCCTACTTAATTTCCTGTAGACATATCCTCCCTAGGGAGAGAATACAGAGTATGGAGGCAGCCTCAGGTGTGGAATACCTGAGAGTACCTCTCTTGCAGCCAACCCTATGTTTTCCTTTTATTTTCTACTTTTACATCTGATCTGGTGACAGAAGTTGGTTTTGTTGAGCAGTCTGGATATGAAATTGGGATATAACTCAGACCCACAGGGACTAGTTCCTGGGATATAGTCACTAGCCAAAGGAGGGAGTAGTGGCTAAATGCAGTGAAAGCCAGGAAAGCTTTCTGCAGCCTCAGAGGCTGAGTGATGTCCCCTTCCTTTCCAGATCACGGTCCTTCTCATCTTCACCCTCTCCTTCTCCGACACCGTCTCCACACAAGCCGCTAGCAAAGGTGAAAGGGGAGCTATTACCACCTGCTGGAAAAGGGTAAGGCTTCGTCTCCACTCGATAACACAGGGCAGAAAAGTTTCCAAACAGCAGCCAAATCCCTGAGTCAGACCCTTCTGACCTTGGTGGCAGTTTAAGGAAGAGATAGAAGATGCAAAATACAGCCCACATAGAAGAATGCTTAGCTTTGCATATTGATTTAAATGACGACACTTTCACTTACTAAATCCAAGTTAAAATGTAATGGTGTCCGTAAGTATTATGTAGAATCACAGAACCGTTTAGGTTGGAAAAGACCCTTAAGATCGAGTCCAACCATTAACCTAACACTGCCAAGTCCACCACTAAACCATCTCCCTAAGTGCCACGTTGAGACCCTCATCATATTTACTCATCATATTTACATGAGTGTTTTAAACACATGCATGATTTACTACTTGAACTTCGCGTGTGCAGAAATGTTTATACAGGAGCTATAACAAAGTTTAATTCATTCCTCTACTGTGGCTTTAGTTATTGCACAGCCTTAGAATAAAGCAATGATTCAGCCTCATCTACTTTTAATATCGGTGATGAATTAAAGCAGTACTATAGCTATGACACTGCTGGTCATGCCAGAGCTCCTGCTCTTTTAAATACCTGAAGCTGCTATTTCACAAACTCCTGTATTACATAATAAATTATGGATAAGTTGCAGGGTGATAATTTACAGATACATTGGAGGGTGTCACAACACGGCAGTGATGTCACCTCTTTTAAGATGACCTGCAAATGAATTACACCATGGGAATCCCCCAGAATTCTCCGAAATATGAGGCATTCCCCTTTGCCATACTTCTTGTACCTTATTGACCTGCTTTTTTTGTTTCCCTTCTCAACTCAGAGGGTTCAACCCCTCAGGGACACGCTCTCTGCCTGCAGCGATGTCTTTACACCCTCCCAGCACAGTTTGCAGTGCTGGTTTGGTAATACATGACACCAGCCTGCACTTGCACAGGGATTGTTTTTGCTGCATAACATCGCATGCACTTAATTCTGTGTTCTGCAGGGGATGAATACAGATATTCTTAAGCGCAAGAGGAGGAATTAAGAGTCTCTATTTTTGTATGCAGACAGCCACCTCCTCCCCGGTTAATAGCAGGCTTGACATCAGCGGTGGGGATTTGAGCAGTAACCAAGTATTAGAGCAGGGGTTGGAGTGCTCTGAGCCAAAGAGGATCCCATCTCACACAGTGGGTGCCAGATAAAGTCGCAAAAACATTGCATAGTGGTCCTCTGCAATGGTGCTGCCCATCAACTGTTGAGGAGCCGAGGAACGTTTGCACACGCAGACTCTTCTGCACCCTGCTAATCCACGTGAGAGAAAAGAGCATTTTTGCATAAACTCTGCATTTCATTCTGGAGCCTGACTGGCACATTTGAAGTAGGTGTTTGGGATAAAAATGCACGGAATCAAATGGATAAGAAACAGCAATTCCACAGAGTCTGCTTCGTTAGTTAATTTACAAGTCAAATGTCTCCGAAATTGTATAGTAACTTCTCTCTCAAGAGGTGACTTGATTTAGAACATGGGAAACAGATCCTTTTAGGGGCTTCTGTATTGTTTGAGAGTGTTTTGGTGAAATAGCCATGTGTCTGTTGCTACAGTAATCGTATCAGTATAATATAGTGTCAATAAGAAATTTGAATGCATTTTCATCACTTTTGAGAATGTCTGTGGTCTGTGCCTACCGACTTTGAGCATGAACATGTTAATTTTTGCAGTGAAAAATCTGTGAAGAAACTAGCTGCCCTCCCAGTCCCCCAGCCGCTCGCTAAAATTACAACGACTGCACCGGAGCCAGCCAAGCCAGGAGATAATCGAGAGGCACGAAGGAAGGAGCGACAGACCAGGACTCCACCCAGGAGGTAAGAGAGCAGTGGGGTGCAGTGAGGTTTGATCTGTTGGAAAATAGAGCAAATCCTGACTTTCTCTCTGGAGCACCAACTGCAAGGGCTTTTCAGTATTAAAAGAGAAATCTGTTTCCTGGGACAGGAGGGAAATAAGAAGAGAGGGAAGGACTTGAGGTGAATGCTAGTTACTTGCCACAGCAAGTGGCTCCTGGCTCTGAAGGTTGACTGGGGGATGAAGTAGGTGGAAGATGTGAAATGTGCCAAAAAACAGGGTCTGCAGAGCAAAAATCCGTGCAGGAGGGAAGTTTCCAGTGTTTTCTGTCTGTTCTGTAACTGTTTTCTTGCCTTTACCTCCTCTTTTTGCATTTGAAATGAAAAGAGACTTCTGATAATTTTCAAACAAGCAGCACTCATCTGTGTTTAAATGTTTATCAGGCTTTAATCCACTGTACTGTGTTTAAAAGCATTACAGGATAAATGCAGGTAGCATTGCCTCCTCTTGGAGGGACACAGCATCAGCTGAGCACAGCTGAAATTCATCATTCATCCTTCTTATGTTACAAGTTTTGAAACAGCAGTGTGGTACCTATGTGCCTGCTCTATGGAAGCAGTAGTTTGGTGCATAAGAAGTGTATTTACTAGGAATTTTACGAGCACACTGGTTTTATGAGCATACAAGGAGACTGAGAATGTTGAGTGCCTGCAGTAAGGCATAGATGGTTTTCTTGGATCACCGGATGATGCTTTTTGCCAGCATGTTGTGCAGATTGCTCTAAGTCTGTTTTATGTTCAGGTTTTCAGAAGCATCCCAAGTAAATTCTTAATTTAATGGGATTACATCTCCTGCTTCTTGCCAGTAACTAAAGAATAAACCGAGCAGTTATAGGTGAAAACTGTTCATGACTGTTTATTTTCCCTAGAAACTCTGTTTTAATTTCCATTTCATTTACTGTAAGTAGTTAATAACAATCTTGGATGTCTTTAGTAACCTCCCTTTATTCTTTATTCCAGTCTCGGCGTTGTTTTCTTCATGCTCACACCCACACAAACCCCACTGCCCTGCACTCTCCCTGCTGAGCAAATGACAAAACAGCTCTATTTACGTTGGTACTGCTGTGTTAGTCACAAAAAAGGTGTACGATTATTTGTACAGCCTGAAATGTGAGGTAGTCCTGCTGTGTTAACAATTTTTCTTTGTAGGAAGCATTTGCTCCTGGTATCAGTGCAGGATTAAGGTGCTTTAGCTCATCTTTGCCTGGCTCTCATTAGCGTTATTCAGCCTTGCATAAAACATCCACTGTTCAGAAAACCGATGCTTCCTGGGGACGCAAGGGTGAGAAGAACATCTGAAATGATTACATTTGTAAAGCACGAGTCGTTCACTCGATACAGGACAACAGCAGCACACTCAAACTGTCCCTAAACAGCCTCTTCTCGCCCTGTCTCGCGTTGGAGTGCAGTGGGGTGAGGATGTCACTTGCTGTCTTGCAGGAGGACCATCAGTGGCAGCATCAGCGGCAGCGCCAGCAGCTACAGCGGTTCTAGCTCCCGATCCAGGTCCTTGTCTCGGTCTCTCTCCAGATCTCATTCCAGATCATCGTCTGCCTCAGTCTCCCACTCCCCATCCGGGTCCAGGAAATCCAGGTACAGCCTCGACCCTTCATAACCTTGGCTGAAATAGGAGCAGATTATGATTATTCTTAACTGTTAGGATTTCTTGCAGCAAAAGCTCTTTCTAGCCTCAAATATCAGAGCCTGTAGACATCTAGGGTGTGAAACAGGGTTGTTTATTTGTGTGGTTTTACGAGTCCCGAGTCCTGAATCATGGTAGTAGTACAACATCAGTAGCGTTCTTGTGGCTTACTCGAGGAAATAATCTGTCACGTGTGCTGAACTGCCCATTTTTACCTAAATTATGACCAAAACAACTTTTTATGGCCAGAGTTGAGCCTGCGTCCTAATTGATTTATAAGGTAACAGCTGCAAGCTATGGAGCTTTTCTCTCCTAAACCTCTGCTACCTCTGGTTTCTCTGTGTCCTTAGGGAAGATGCTCAGCCTGTCAGCAGAGGTAGGTCAGAAAATACCTAAAAGGCCCAGCTAATGATATTTTTACATCGCTGGCAAAGTTGCATGGCCAGTTCCCTTTGTGTTTAGCCTCAGGTGAACAGTTTATATGGCTGTTAGTCTGTGGGATTTGTAAGCAGCTAACTCCCTCCAGTAAAGAATCATTAAATAAACCCCTTTCAAGTCCTTTGCTCTGGGTTTATTGGGTTTTTCTTACATCTGCATCCCTGAAACCTCACAGGCAGCCTCGAAACACGAAGCTTCCCTGTGATACAGATTTAAAAGCAGACCGATAACATAAAAGTAGTGGATGAAGTAGGGCTTGGCTCTGAGCAGCAGTAATTCACATATCTGAACTCTGTGAAACTCCAAGGTTCGACATCCGCGTTATTTTACGGAAATGCAAGCTTGTTTACTGCGTGCTTGTCGCATTCATCAGATCAGGCATGGGTGATGCAAGAGGCTCAGAGAGCACTCAGGCACGCTGGTTCTGCACTGCTTTATGGACTTGAGAGGAAAAAAATGGGGAAAACCTAATGCAGATGCTGCTCCTGCGGCACTGGGGCCGTCCTCGCTGCTTTTACAGGTGTATGGAAAGGAGAAGGTGTAGGAAATACGGTCTGTACCCAAACCAGACTTGCTGCCACAACCTTGTAGCCAGGAGCTTTCCTGGAGAAGGAGTTTCTGGCTCATCCAGTCACTGAGACCTCTCAAAACTCGTTTCTGTTGGGACACCAGCAGGTAGTGACTTTGCAGCTCATTCCAAGGCTGCTCCGTGCTGAAGCTGCTGCAGCCCATTCAGTCATACACAAACCAGCTTCCAGCGAGTGAGCTGGGACCATGCTGAGTATTCATGGTGTTAGTGTGTGCCTGGTCCCACATCGTGGTGGCTGCGATGCCGGCTCCCAGCAAACTGGGATTTTTGGAGCCGCTTCAATGCGGTGAAACTGCATGCTCCTGGTCCATAGCCCTGTGTTTTTGCCTAATACATTTCTAAGTAGAATGACTTCCTTAAATGAATATAATGATTTTTAACGTTGTGAATCCTTTAGGAGATAGCCATCTTACAGGCATCTTCCCTGTCATTATCAGTCATGACAGTGTGTGCATCCTCAAAACAAGCAGCTGGACTCCACTGCGCCCTGGGGAGCTGGGCCAGTGCTGCAGGACTGCAGGCCTTTTACATCCTCCACCAATAACCGTGTGCCAAAAACCAAAAACATTGCCAGGGAAGCCTTGATCCGAGCCATAACGCTGACCTGTACCTGATAACACACACCCTGCTTTCACTTTTTGTTTACCTGGGGTAACGTTGACCTGTTTAAATGGTACCTTAATGCTGTTTATAAATAAACAACGCTTTCTAGACTTGCATCTGATACAGTTGGGATTTTTCATATTGTCTGCTCCCCAGGAGACGCAGCCTTTGTCTCTTCCTGGTTATTGCCTGGTTCTTGTTGCATTTGTGACTGTAACGGGCTCTTGGCTCTTTCCAGGTCCCTGAGCGTGAGCAGCGTTTCCTCTGTCTCTAGTGCCTCCTCCAGCAGCAGCTCTGTACGCAGCGCTGACTCTGAAGACATGTACGCCGACTTGGCCAGTCCCGTGTCCTCAGCCAGCTCCCGATCCCCAACCCCGGCGCAGCAGAAGAAAGGTAGAGGTACTTGGTTTGTTGGTTTTTTGTTATTTCTTCAAGGGGTCCTGGGAAAAGAAAAAGGGGAGCAGAGATCTGCATGGTGATGCTATGGGACTCCAGGAAAATTATTGAGCAGAGGCAGATGCTTGTGACCAACGTAGAGTTGGGAGGGTGAGACCATGCAAAAGGGAGGCTGTGGAGAAAATAAGTCATTTGCGTCCTTCCCTCCCTGTGTCTCTGGCTGTAAAGATGCCTTTTCCTGCCTGGGAGGTCTGCCTGATGCCCCTTCTCTTACCTTGTGCCCTTGTGCGGTGATGCTAAACCTTTTGGACATCAGTATCATGTTGCTCTTCCTCTGTTCTTTTAGACTGTAGCAGAGTTGGCCAAAAGAGCCTTTTGTCCTTTGTCTGTTATGTTAAGCTCTGCAGAAATTCTGGTTTCCTGAGTCTTTTAACCTCGGGGCCACATGCTGTTTTAACTGGTGTGGGCTCTGTCGGTCCCTAGAGCAGCATCCTCTTGCCCTGCCCTTCAAAGGAGTCGGTCGCAAATCGCTCCATCTGCTCTCTGCTTTCAACAGGAAAGTCAAAAAAAGAAGATAGCGCTAAAGAGGAGAAACGGAAACGGGATGTGCCCGCTCAGCTCCTGAAATCAGCCAAGCCCACCCCAGGGAGCAAATCACAGCAACTCCTGCAGAGCCAGCAGCCCTCAGCCCCCCAGGCTCAGCAAGGAGGCTTCAGCGCTCACAAAGAGATCAAACTGACCCTCTTGAACAAGGTGAGAGGTGTGGGACAGGGGCGCTCCCCTCCACTCTGAAGGTCCCAGGAGCAGATGGGATGGATACTGGGGCTTGGGGCTCGCAGATGGGGAGCTCCAGGCTCTGTGGTGTCGAGATGAGCTCAGCCAGGTCTGCAGCAGGGCCTGAAGGGTGGCAGACAGAACCAGTCCAGCAGCACACACCCTGTGGTGGCTTCAGTTTGGGACTGTGTTGGCGGCTCCCCAAAAAAAAGCTTCAAGGGCTCTTCCCCGCTTTCTTGAAGGCTGCAGCCAGAGAGCCCAGGCGTGCACGGCGCGGTCCCACGCGCGCTGGGGCCTTGCCCGCTGAAAACACGCTCCCCGCACGCTTCCCAGCAGGCTCCAGAGCCAACTGCTGACGAGTCATGAACTGAGTCAGGAGGGAAAAGTGGCTGTGGCCTCGCCTCTCTGGGGTGCTTGCCACCAGCTGTGCTTTCCCCAGGGAGCCTGGCTCTTCCCCCTTTTATGATTGAGCCCGATGCCCCAGTTCGGTGCCATCGGCTGAGGTTGCAACCAAAATCATGTGGCAGAGCTCGGCCTCGTGAGGTTTTGTGCCGGAGCAGGGTGTTGGCTCCGATCACATGGATAGGTTCCTGTTTTTGAATTGTTGATGGGTTCTTTTTCCCTGACAGTCCAAATTCCCCATTGCAGTCTGAGGCCATGGTTTTCTCTACTTCCCTGTGCTGTGACGTGAAGTCCTTTTATTGAGCCCTTCACGCTCCAGGGGGAGGAGTGTGCAATTACACATAACTGCCGGCTGGCACGGTCGGGTCCTGGAAGAGGGCACGGCTCCACGTGCCTCCTTGACACTTGCTATCCTTGGTGCTGCCAAAAAAACCTCCACAAAACGCTGCTGTTTTCCTCTTTATTACAAAAATAACCCATGAAACACAGCGCAGCCCCAGTGCCAGAGGATGCTGCTGCTTGTGTACAGTGGGAATTACACGGTACCAGTGATGGCTGGGACTGGGACACAGAGTTTTATAGGAGATGTGCTCGCATGAGCATCCTTCACAGAAAATACCTCTGCCTCTATGGAGGGAAGTGGCTGCTCAGCTCCGTTGTCTGTTTTAATCCCATTTTAGGCAGCTGACAAAGGAAGCAGGAAGCGATACGAGCCAGCAGACAAAGACAGGCCAACGTCTCCTCCAGCCAAACGGGCGAACCTGTCACCCGACAGAGGTGAGACATCGACCCAGGGCCTCCTGGCATGGCTGGGTTCCTGCTCTAGTGACAAACGTCCCGTGAAAGTCTCTGCTGCAAGAGTCCACTTGTTAGAGGGGTTAATCACAGGCCTGTGGCCTTCCAAAACCTCAGAGCACGCGATTGCCACCCGATAACGCGGACGTATGAGCCGTCCCGCTGCAAAAAACACGGTGGAGGTGAGGCGCTCTGGTTTGTGGAGTAAGCGAGGTGAGGTCAGCCCAAACCTGGCCTTGCCTTCGCTGTCTTGCAAATTTGGCTCCGCTGTGTCTGTGTAACTCCACTGCAAAAAGAACACCCAAAAAAACCCCTTGCTTTGAAGATGCAGTGTCCTCATCTCCACTGTAAGTACGCATCCCTCCCACAGCAGCCTCTTGTTCTCTATTGATGTTGTTGGATGCGGCTGTAGGAGTTGTAGGGTTGTATTTTGCTCTATTCTGGGGTCTCCTCTGCCTCGTATTTCCATGCATGGCAATGGATTTTAGCGGATATCAAGGTTTGTGGCGGTGCTTAGAAAGGACACGTGGGGTGCCAAGGCTCCGCCATGGATGCAATAACTGGCTACATCACCCGTCCTGCGAAATGAGACCGTTTCCCCACTTGTGTGTGACACAACCTGGTCTACCCCGTGCATTTAGAAACACATGGGCTTTCCAAGCACTCCGCTGCGTCTGAACCCTCAGCGGCAGCGTTCGCACCTCAGCGCCACATCGGGAGGGACCCAAACGCCACCTGAAAAACGGGGAGTCGTCTGCCAGAGGTGCTGGGTTTGACGTAGGAGCCAGTGGC
Source organism: Mesitornis unicolor (assembly GCF_000695765.1). Taxonomy (NCBI): domain Eukaryota; kingdom Metazoa; phylum Chordata; class Aves; order Mesitornithiformes; family Mesitornithidae; genus Mesitornis; species Mesitornis unicolor. The sequence continues at coordinate 29,290 of NW_010198249.1, forward strand.
CACACGTGATGTTGTTTTCCCTGGTGTCTCAGCTGTAGGTGGATCTTGTTGACTCTGGGTGCCAGCCAAAAAAACACCAAAAAAAAAAAAATCTCTGTGCTAATAGCCCAGTTGCATTTGACTCCTGCAAAGGCAGCGTGGAAGGGACTGGGTGAGGTTGAAGTTCACTGGGATTTAGTTCATGACTGCTGCTGAGCTGCAGACAAATGAATGGGCCAAGCTGTGCTGGTCTGAGAGATGCATAGATGTAATTATGTACTTTTATTTGCTGTCTGTACGTTATAAAGCCTTTTTAAGCAGTAGCAAATGGGATTCAAGCCCTGAAGCTGCACTTGCAAGGTTTTCAAGCAAAGCCCAGCCTAAAAGCAAGTGGAGGAGCCTTAGGGTGAGGAGAGGGCTGATGGGGCTCCCTGCAGGTGATGTTTTATGGAGCTGGCCATGGGGCACAGCCTCGGTGAGCTTCTCTGCTCCCCCTGAAGATGGGGGGTGCACAGCAGTGGGTTCCTCTGCTGGCTGCTGGTGGGGTTGGGCTGTTGTTGGTGTCATTGGGTTGGTCTGAAGAGAGCATCCTTGCGGTACCACAGGCAGGGCCTGAGAACCTCTCATCTTTCCTTTTCCCCATAGGCTCCCGTGACAGGAAGGCAACTGGGAGACTCTCCTCACCCAAGCAAGAGCGACAGAGGGGCCAGAACCCGAAACCTTCTCCTGCACAGACGGACAGGTCAGTGCCTGCTGCTTCTCATGGGTCTCTTAGGGGGTTAAAATTCAGTCCCACCTTTCAGGGCAGGTCTGAGGCTCTCTGGCCATAGTTTTCAGTTGCTGCAGAGGCACAGCAAGAGGAAGGACGTGAAGCTCCCTGGGCAGGAGCAGGGGTTCATGCAGAAGCTGCTAGCTAAGCCATTTCAGCTTAGAAATGAGCAGGACCTTAGTGTTTTCTTGAGGTCAGCCCCAGTAAGAAGAGCAAACCGGGTTAGGAGCAAGCTCAGTCATTCCAGAGCCTCTGCCTCTTGTTTGCACTGTGTAGTGCTGATGAGAAAGAAGATATGACCCCTTCACCCTGCTGCTGAGCTGCTCCTGGCACCTGGCTTGGGTGCCCAATTCCCTAGAATATGAAATATTTCAGGGAATGTGAAATAGCCTGGCATTCCCTCAGCAAGCAGACACAGCCCTGTCCTGCATTCCTCAGCCAGCAGCACTCATGTCATCCCCTCTCCCCAGCCCAGGGCACGAGCGAGCCTCAATTCCTGTGTGTCACAGCCTTCCCAACCCAAAACCTGTCCCCAGCTGCCACAGCCCCTGAGGTCCCATTTTCTCACAGTGAAAAGGAACCTTGGCCTGCCCAGACCGGTGCTGTTCACCACATCCTTGGTTCTTGACCCTCTTTGCCTCCTGCTCATGGGTTGGCCGTGGTGGGAAGGGGAAGCGGTGGCCCACAGTGGGCAGTGCCACAGAGGACGCTTGTCTCCAGCCCAAAAGCCACCGCTGATGACGCTGGGGACCTGTGGCTGCCGTCCTCCTCATGCTCCCCAAATCTTCACAAGACCCAGCAGCATCGCAGGGCAGGAGCTGTCAGGATTTAGTACTCACTGATCTTAAAGGTCTTTTTCCAACCAAATAATTCTGTTATTTGAGATGAGGGATGCTCCAGAGCTGCCTGTTCCCTCTCGGCCTGGGTCTCTGCAAACCCCCTTGCATAGGTGCATCCCCCCAGGAGCTGCTGATGCTTAGAACAATATTTTCCACCAAATCAGATGCCGATGGGTTCATTTTGGTCGCGACGAGCACCCCCTCACCACCCTCTCATCTCCTTTTCTCCCGCAGGAAACGCCAGCTCTCGCCTCAGTCCAAGAGCTCCAGCAAAGTCACGAGTGTCCCGGGCAAAGCATCCGAGCCGGGCCCCACGGGCGCCAAGGGGGGCAAATCCAGCACCCTGTCACGGCGGGAGGAGCTCCTGAAGCAGCTGAAGGCGGTGGAGGACGCCATCGCTCGCAAACGAGCCAAAATCCCGGGGAAAGTATAGTGGGCCATGGCGGAGCCACCGCTCTGCCCCTTAGTGACTGTTCATGTTTTTATAAATAGCGTAAAAGCGGCCACTTTGGGATTTTGCAGTTCTGTCTTATTTTGGCTGCGATTCTTTTTAAAAAGGAGCTCCTGAAGCAGCTGAAGGCGGTGGAGGACGCCATCGCTCGCAAACGAGCCAAAATCCCGGGGAAAGTATAGTGGGCCATGGCGGAGCCACCGCTCTGCCCCTTAGTGACTGTTCATGTTTTTATAAATAGCGTAAAAGCGGCCACTTTGGGATTTTGCAGTTCTGTCTTATTTTGGCTGCGATTCTTTTTAAAAAAATAACAAACAAACAAACAACAAAAACAAAACCACACACACACACAAAAAAAATTCAAGTTTTTGTCAGCCGAAACGCCCTGAAACGTGAGCAGGGCCCGGCTCCGTGTAAAT
>NW_010198249.1:31759-32098 GCF_000695765.1 Mesitornis unicolor
TCCATCCCGACGGATGCTCTCGCTGTTCCTCTCTTTCTCTGCCCTCTCCTCTCCGCTAGCCTTGAGTTGTATTCTCCTAGTTAGCCCTGCTGTGTGTTGAGTGTCTTCAGCAATGCAGTTCTCTATACTGTGTACCGAGAGAGCCGAAAACTGCTGTGAACTACTGGCAACATCACCTCCTCCCCCTGCCCTCCCACCCCAGGAACAACAAATATATATATATATTCTTGACTAAAGTCTGATTGGGAAAACGACCTGTCTTTTCTTTGAAGCAGAGGATTGTTTCGGTTGGTTTCAAGCAGCCCTGAAGGTGATGTGGGGGGGTCTGTCTAACAAGGA
>NW_010198249.1:32128-33323 GCF_000695765.1 Mesitornis unicolor
TCTTTTTTTTTTTTTTGAGGGATCTCCCTGAAAATAAAGTATTTTGATAACCAGTTCTTCCTCTCTCTGCTCTTCTCTGTCCTCCCTTTCCCTCTCCCCCCCATATTTTTGGGGGTGCAGTGTTTATTTCTCGTGATGATGCTGTGGTTGCTTTGACTCTGCCCGGAGCTGCTGTATCGCTTCGGGGGGCACCGCATCCCTTCTCTGTGGGTACCTGAGCCTTTAAGGACCGCCCCCCCCAGAGCCATGGGGTCTCCCACCTTGCACCCAGTATTAAACCAGTATCCAACTGGTATTACATGTTAATGGGGCAGAGCAGGGGGATTCTGCACCCAATGTTGTTGGCTTCACCCAGTGCAGTTTGGGGGACCCAAAAGGTCTCCCTGGACCTTTAGGGGGTGATTTTTGGGGTCTTTGTGCCCTTCCTGTGCTGCTGGGTGGGCTCTGGGTGCCTGGTGTGTGGCACCCCATAAAGTCACTGCCAAAATGGGTGTAAATCCCATCTCTCCCTGCTAAGAGACCAAAACCTGGTTCTCAAAGCTGCTTTCCCTCCCAGTCCAGTGCTTCCTCCTATACTGGGACCACTGGGCTGCTATGGGGATGGAGCAATGGGATGGGGGGGGCGGGGCAGTGGGAGGATGCGTGGGGGAGATGGAGCAAAGGAAGGGAAAACAAATAAAATTAATAAAAAAAAAAACCCTAATTATCTCAGAACCAGTTCCTCTGGTCCCACCGCATCCTCCAGGCTCTGCTGGGTGCCATCCCCCTGGCACCGGGACATCCCTCTGGGATGGACCCGGGAGCATCAGACGGGGCAGCCGCTGCTCTTTGACCTTTTCCAGGGTTGCCCAATTCGGGATTTCTGCGCCGGGAACGTGAGGGTGATATCACCCATGGGGGTTGCGCAACGGGGCCATGGCCTGGGGCGTGATCTTGGGTCCATGGGGGGCCGGCTGAGGGGTACCCAGGGCATCCCGTGCCCGCCACATACCCAAGATGCCCTGGGTACCCCTCCGCTGGCCCCCCATGGACCACACCATCCCACCATCACCAAAACATCCAAACCAGTGCCCACCCCTTTTCCCCTACAAGTCAATGCACATCCATCCTTATCACTCCTCCAAATTTTAATGATTATCTTATTTCTGGGGAGGTGGGGGGGATCAAAATCCAATTTCCAGTTTTGAAGAAGACG
>NW_010198249.1:33747-34080 GCF_000695765.1 Mesitornis unicolor
TGCGGGTTTGGTACATGGGGGGGTATGTAGAGTGCTGCATGTGTAAGGGCTGGCTGGTTGTATGTGCACGTGTGTGTGGCTCATGCATGCTGGTGATGCGTGTGTGTGGGGTGTGTGTCTGTGCACATGGAAAGCTTATTTGTACGCACATGTGCTGTTAATATATATGTGTTTACACATATGGATATGTACATGTATGCAGATGTGCTGTTAACTTCTGTGTGGGTGTGTAGATCCAGACAGGCTTATACCTCTGTGTGTGTGTGTGTGTGTGTGTGTGTATCTATATACATATATATATATATATATAGATATATATCTGTGCGCACATGG
>NW_010198249.1:34103-35287 GCF_000695765.1 Mesitornis unicolor
ATGGAAGGGTAGTGTGGGACATATCTATGTGTGCATATATGTATATATACATGCTTGTACTTATGCATGTGCACACACACACACATACTAATGTGTGACCTATGCACATGTGCTGGGGTTTTGGGTTGGTTTTTTTTAATATGTGTCTGTGAGTACATGTGCACAGAGGTACTTGTGTGCTGGCATGCTATGTGTGCTTACAGATAGATAAATATATAGGTAGTGTCTCTGTATGTATGTATATATATATACAGGTATTCTGTGTGTGTGTATGTATACATGTTGTGTAGATAGATATATGCATGTATATATACAGGTATTTTCTCTCTCTCTATATGCACATGTATATATACACAGGTGTTCTCTGTGTGTGTTTAGATATAGAGATATATGTGCATATGTATATATATCTATACATATGTAGCTATTCTCTGTCTGCATTTATATATAGATATATATGTAGGTATTCTCTGTGTGTTTATAGAGATATATGTGCATATATATATATACACAGGCATTATGTGTATGTGTATGTGTATGTGTATGTGTATGTATATATGCACATGTATATATATATAAAAAACAGGTATTCTCTGTGTGTATTTATATATAGATATATGCGTAGGTATTCTATGGGTATATAGGTGTATATATGTGCACGTGTATATGTATATACATAGATATATATAAAAATACAGGTATTCTCTGTATTTATATATAGATGTGTATGTAGGTATTCCGTGTGTATGTGTGTATATGTGCACGTGTATATACATAGATATAAATACAGGTATTCTTTGTGTGTATTTATATATAGATATCTATGTAGGTATTCTGTGTGTATATAGGTGTACATATGTGCATGTATTTACACAGGTATGCCCTGTGTACAAGTAGATATATGTGTGTATGTACAGCGGGTGTGTGTGCACACACGTGTTCCAGTGCTCTGGGTGCCAGTGCACATGTGGGTGCGTGCTCACATTTTTGGGGTGCTCTTCATGTCAAAGCCCCCGGGGCTGAGGTTGCTGCGTGGGGAGGGGATCCCTGAGGGGGTGCAGGGTCCCGTACGCGGGTGTTTTCCCCCCCTCTAACCCGGTCTCTCCCGCAGGGCTTCCTCGGTGCCCTGGTGCTGCTGAGCTCGCTGCTGCTGTGCCGCGGCCTGCGCCGCCCCGGCGCCCCCC
>NW_010198250.1:0-10763 GCF_000695765.1 Mesitornis unicolor
ATTGAGAGTCGTTACTCCGGGTAGTCCTACTTCCACTCCCAACAACTTGGTTGCAAGTTTTCAGCTATTCTTCACTAGCAATTCGTGATGTTTCTTTTCCTACATTATCTTTGTTAAAGTGATCATCAGTTTTAACTTCTGTGCTTGCTTGTTCAGGAATCTTTAGTCATGCACAAAGAGAGTTTATTAGCAGAATACACACAGCATACAGTATAACTCTAGCTGATACAAAAGATATATAGGCTTCAGCAAGCTATGAAACCCTGCACCAAGACCCCTCACCTGGACGAAGCCCTTTACACATTTCTGTTGTTGAAGCAGCATAAGTCCATGCAAAAAGTCAGTCACCGTGACCCCTGAGATCTAGCTTTCCACTATGCTGCAAATGTCAGCTACTACCAGTTCCGTCAACATGGGTGTCGGTGAACTGATCCAACAATGCCTGAATGAAATATTTTCTTCTTTTCCTGTTAAAAATTTTATAACTTTCAATGTTTTTGTTATTTCTCTTGAATCACTGTTCTACTAGTGATCCCATCTCAATGGGGTCCCTCTGCAATTTCACCTTTTTTAATGTTTCTCCAGACCTTTTTATGCCTATTTCCTGCAATTCTGCAATTTTCTCAGCTGTCTGAGCCAAGGTTACACAGCTGTGTGTATCAGATGTCAGCCTTGGGCCCTTGGTATGCAGGTAGCTGAGTGCCTGGATCAGGCAGGGAAGGCAGCAGAAAGGTATCAGCCATGTACTAGCACATCTCATTCTGCTAGCATCCAAGTCTTCTTGGCATGTCCTTGGTGAGCTACACAAGTCTAATGCAGCCCTAGAGCTGATTGAAGGTTAGCCTATTCATCTTCAATACATAGAAAGCAAGTAGGGAAATTGAGATGGAAATATTAAAGGAAAAAAATACTCAAAAACCTCTCTGCTTTTTCATGAATAACATAAAGATATATTTATATTTAGCATGTAAAATTAAGCAATTTACTCCATGATTGAAAGTACATATTTCTATGGTAACTAATCGCTACCCACTATTTGATTGACAACTGGTTTACTGTCATAGATATATTTTAGTTTTATGTTTAACAAGTATTCTGAAACATAATTATTGTATGCAGACCTCTAATCACTTATTAGGAATTTGTAGAGATATAATTTGAAAACAAACCTCTAAATACAGGCAATATAGCAGATATGAAAAACTGGTTTTTTTCTGCATTTGTACTGTTGATTGCAGTAATAATAAAATTAATTGCCTGTAATCCAGTAAAACATAATTGTACCTACCTTGATTTAGACAAAAATATGGATATTTCAGAATTCTATAGCAAGAAGTACTGTATGTATAATTCATAGATAAGATTATTAATGAGACTATTTTGTAGACTTAGTTTGAACAAATATTCCCAGCGAGTTATGAGCATATCTTGTGGAATTCAACTTATCTCTCTTTAGCTGCCTAAAAAAAATTAATCTAAGTTGGTGTTGCAAGAGTGTCTCCATCACTAAGGTAGAGTAACCAAAAACAAAACAGCTAAGGGAATATACTACTCAGGTCTCTCAGTCATCCTGACTAGGAGAGCATTAATTGGCACCTGGAAACATCTAGACGATGAAAGTATTCTGTCAATACCTGGCAGCAGACATTAAATAGCATTTTCTAGAGCCATTAGAATGTTCTTCAAGAACTGAAAAAGCATCACTTGAGTGATCTATACACATCAGAAGACCTTTAAGATTAATTGGTTCTGTATTTGATAAAAGCTTACAACCAGAGCTACAATTAAGTTAGAGAATAATCAATTAGATCCTAAATTTTAATCTGGTAACAGATATTGGTGATAATTAGAAAGAATCAAAGAAGAAAGAAGCAGACATTCCTTTTAAAAGGAATCATTATTTTGAAGTAAAGATGTTTTATATGGAATATGCAGTATAAGATAATTTGGAATAAAACTCATAAAACTCAATTATTTAAGCACATTTTAATTGTAATGCTCTCATTTTTTCCTTTGTTTATGCTTAAAGAAATAATGGGTTTCCCTAATTATTTTCAGATTCTAAAGGAAAACAGTTGAAAAATGTAGGGGTTTTAATTTTATTTTCTTAATAAAATAAGATTATTTTATTAAGTATTTTATTGCTAAAATAATCTCATAGACAACTAATTTTAAAATTTGTCATCTATAGATTGTTACTGAATTAATTTCTAAAGATGATAAAAAGATGGCAGAAGATATGTAAATATGCTAAGAATATGGAGGTTTCCTAAACATATTAGGTGCAGATAAAGTAGGAATAACATCACATAAGCAAATGGGTCAGTTGCAGTACTTTTTCTGGAAGTTTTTATTTTAACTATATATGTCTTTATTGTTTCTCTTTTTTTTCTGCAGATGTAAGACTTATATCCCCTCACCCATCCCCACAGTACATTTCAAATCAACTTACTCTTTTTTTGAATAATTTAATTTGATATTTTGCTTCATTTAAAAAAAATAAAATTATTGCAATTGAAAGAAAAACATGTTTTGTTTCAAATATTGACAAAAAAATCTAGGAGGTGATTTGAACTTCTTATGGAAAAATAAAAATAAAAAAGGGTTTTGTAGTTATGTGTAGCTAATCATAAATTCATTCTGTTTTGAAATTTTCCTGTTTTACTTTACATGCATGTTCTGCTGTTTAGAATATCTGAGTAAAAGTAAGTCTGCAAATTTTGAATGCAGGGAGAGTGAAGAAAACATACTATTACCATTACAGAGCAGGAGGGGGAGGGTAGAAGCCTGTAATCTTTTTATGAAGAGCCCTAGAGCTGAAATGGATGAGAACTGCAAGCTGAAATTTGCCATGGAAATAGCTGTCATTTAAAAGAAGTACCTTTGCTTTCAGAGAAAATTGGTTTTGACTTTACCAAGGTATAAGCTTTTTGAATATTGAATACTGACTACAGTAATAAGGTTTTAAGCCTCTCACTTTCTCTCTTCTTTTCCTTCTATCAGTTTCTAAAATTTTCCTTCCATATAAACATTAAAAGTATACAGTATCTTCACAGTAAGTAATAAAATATGATATATTGCTGCATATTAGTTTTATCTCCTGTTTATTTCATAGATACGAAATTGTTAAAACTGTTCTTGACCTTTCTGGTGGTTTTTTTTGTTTGTTTTGTTATACCACTCACACTGTTTTCACTGCCTTCTCCCTTACTTAGGAATCAGTGTCCTTTATCTGAAATGGCTTTTCAATTCAAAAACTTGTCAATTTTATATCATCTATACCTAATTTACAGAAGTGTGAACATTCACAAAATTTAAACTCATATCAGTATTATATGATCCTGACTGCAAGACCTCTTTCCACAAGAGGCTTTTATTTCTCTAACATAATCTTAGATTGGATTCCAATTATCCTTCTAAACCAATATAGCTACTGCAGCAGACTCTAGCAGCTTTGGTTAACTCTCAGCCATTAAGAATAATGCACTCCTATTAAGTGATTTCATAACTGATAACAGTCTTGCCATGCTAGAGTGAGATAGGCTAGATTTAAATTACAGTTTCAAATGGTTGAAAAAGTGACCTTTCCTGTTCATTCTTTATCCTATCAGGAGTCCTCTATCTGAATTAAGTAGAGGAAAATAGCATTTACTTTAAGGTTCCCTTGCAGGACAAACTTAATACTAGAAGTGTGGATTCACAAACAGATTTACCACTTCTCAAGAACTTTCAGAACTCATACCTTCATTGGTTACTTAATTCAAAAGCTTGCAGCATATCTTTTTGGGAACGTGGCATTCTTCTAGCTATTGCAGCCACTAAGTTGTCCATATTTTACACTTTTCATAGAGTATTTGCCCCATTTTTATAATGTAAATTTTCCTTTGAATAAAGGAAAAAATTACTTTAATTGATTTTAATTAATTTAGGATAATATGTAGAAATATTCAAGTGAATACTATCAAATAGAAATTAAATTAGGTGGACTATATCACAGTCTAGACTGGGAATTTCTGTCAATACATGGGATTCTTAAAATGAAATTGATTATATCAAGTCAAACTGACACTTTTATTTCTGTCTTTGAAAACCTTTGAAAACTTAAATCCACCTTCATTGCAAAATGTAGATATCAGGATATTTTTTCCAAAGGATCAGTTGCTAGTCAAATCTGAGGCTGAACTTCAACATAAAGCAGATGACTTTGGATCACTTACATTTCTCCCAGAGTTTCCTTTCTACAATGCTTGCTCAAGATGTGCTTGTTCAAGATGTATTTGTTCAACTGCAAGAATATTAGTGCAGCTAATAACTGGTCAGAGAGCTTTTCTCTTAAAGACCTATGTACAGATAGTCAAGAATAACTGGTAGTTAGACAACTCTCCTGTCATTGATTTAGACCAGTAGGCTACAGATTTGGTTTCTTCAGTTCAGTATATAATACTGAGGTAGAGAAAAGCACATCCACACCTGTTCATATCCTTGTCTGACTCATCACAATAAACAGGTTATGCTTCTTTAGGAAGCATAGGCCATTACCAGTCCAAAAAGAACTCGAAGAGAAGCACAGGGAAGCTAACAAATATTTGTCTACCTTTGCTACACAGTATCAAAGTTCACACGAGTTATAGTAATAACGTTGATTACTTTTTTAAACTAATGTTATTTGTCTTAAAATTCTTACAAATATCCTCTTGGCAATATTACAGCTTCCCTCTCTACTTCTCTGTTAACATATTTTTATTATTGTTTATAACTGTAACAATCTGTTAAGTTCTAGATCTTCAAAAGCATATAGGTGCTTAGTTTGCTTTGTAGGGTAAGAAAGACACCTAAATGATCTGATCCAATGTTTGTTTCTTTTCCGTTACTCCTACACTGTTTCGTGCTGTCACTCCAAAACCTTACCTCCATGGTAAAATTGCAGACATAATTGATAGAAAAATTATTATATTTTTACATTAAAAATTATTGCAATACTCATATTCTGTCATAAATAAAAGTAGTTTCATGACTTAAGCAAGATATAAGATGTATTGCCTTTTATAAGACTATCATAGAAAGAAAAAAATTACTCTGTTAAAGAAGTTAATGGGCATGTTTTGGCTCTGAGAAAACTTGCTAAAGTTATAATAGTGTTATGCACTCCCATTAGTTATTATTTTCATAAAATGTACTAGTCAAATACCACATATTTCATAATAAAAATCTCCTACTTTTTTTTTTTAAATTATCTTAGATAGTAACTCTTACTTCTTTGTAAATGGCAAAACAAGTATGTTAGACAAACTGGAGTAGCTCAGTCTGTTGAAATTCACAAATGTCTCTTCCAGATATAAATATCTGATTTAGGATAAAAGCATAAAAGGTAGTATTCAGGACAAGCAAATATTTTGTATCTCTTGTGGACAACAGAGTAGAGAAGGGTCTTTAGTCTCCCCCAAAAAGGTGTGAGGTCTGTCTCTTGCTGTGAATAGAATTAATTTCTTTACTTCTCTGAGTAATCTACTGCCTTGTGCAATTGCATCAGCTGAGGTTTTTGTACAATATTCTGTAATATAGAAAGAAAAAAGGGGCAAGATTTCTGAAAGAAACTTAAAAAGGAGGCCTAGAGAGAAGCAAAGGTATGATGTCTGAAAGAGGGAAAAACCTTGAAGGATGAGAAAGAGATATTCTTTGAAGTGTAAAGTTCTGGTATGATCAAAAGCTCACTGTAGGTAATGGAAAGGTTTCTACTGACTTCACTGGATTTTGAATTCAACACAGTCTAAAGAAAAACAACAAACCTTTCTCCTTTTTCCCATCAGCTCCTTGGTTGTGTTCTTTTCAGAATCAATCATACTAAATAGACAAGGCGGTCTGGAATGAAGTTAGAGATCATTGGTTTTATTTGAAAAAATGAACAAAACTAAATTTATTTTAAAACTGTAAAGTGTAACATTTTATGAAGGAAATTAATGGGGTTAAATATTGTGAGTACTGTTTCAGATGTCTAAATATTAATAATTTACCATAACTTTTCTAGGGAAAAATGAGAACAAATTTTGCACACCTAAAATTCTGTACAGCTTTTTATATCATAGCTTTTCAAAGCAATAAAACATTTCTATTTTTTTTACTATATATTGCCTTTTCTTCCTTCTAAGGCACTACGAGTAAGATACAAAGTATACTCATTGGCTTTAAAGTCCTAGTGAAAATAAATATTTTAACTTAATTTTAATGACAAAGAGTCTAAGTCTCAGATAATCAACCTCATTTATTTCTCAGACCACTTTTTCAATTTATCTAACTATCTGAATGAATTCTTTTAAAGATAACTAACAGCCATAATGTCATTGTACTCTTTTAAATCTGAAGTGTCTCATTATCTTTTTAAGTTTTAAAGAGAATTTTAGTTCAAATAGCATTTTTTTAAAATACTAAAGGTCTTTAAGTTTGCAGAATAACTTGGAGCCTCAACTGAGCCATCAGATAGTTTTGGTTATATCCGTTCAGCTGCAAATGAAACTCATGGCTGTGCATTCCCATTACTCCTGCTCACACAGTCTTAAAAAAATGTTGTACAATCCACAGCTGAGCTTCTGAAACAGCAAAATCTCAAATACAACTATTCATTTTTAAGAACTGACACTGTAGTTGTGGTCTCTTCTTTCACCTTTCAAACAGTTGTTTGGGTTTGTTGGGGTCTTTCTGTTTGTTTTGTATTGTCATGGCTCACTTTAAAAAGTGAGCTCTTTTATCCCAGCATGGCAACAGAGGGATAGAAATCACTCAGGAGGAGGGTGTAAGCAATATTTTTACTAAAGAAGATGCATGTCCTAAAAACACTGTATTCAAACTTTTAAACAACTCATATAGGACAGAGCACCAACAAGAAAACCAAACCAGCCCAAAGTTACTGGAACACTACGCAACTTAGCAACACTGGAACAATTTGATTAACAGAACTGAGAACACTTAGATCTTGATGCTGCCTTAATTAAAAACAAAACTCAAAACAAAAACCACCAGCTACAGCCTGCTGCAGCAGGACAGGTTGCAAGGAGAAAAAGGGAATAAGGAAAAGAGAATGGGAGAAAATGAGAGAAAGAGAGAAAAGAAGAAAGAAATAGTTATAAGAGTAGTAGAAAATTTGAAAGATAGTCACCACCTCCAAGGCCTCTGGTGTATCAGCACCTGTTTCTTTGTTCAGCCAAGTTTGGAAGATGGCGGGTGAACACACGGTCTCAGGCTTTTGCAGGGGTATTTAAAATTTCCAGCCTCACCCCTTGCCTGCACCAGGTGATAGGGCACATAGCAGGCTCCAACATGCCCCTCACCTAGGCAAGCCTGGACATGATCGCAAGCACAGCTACTCCTGCCACTGAGGAGTTGCTCACCTGCTTTGAGACATTTAACCCATGCCATGCGTCATGGCCCGCTTTAACAAGTGAGCTCTTTTATCCTGACACGGAGACAGAGCGATACAAAATCACTCAGAAGAAGGGTGTAAGCAATGTTTTTACTAGATAAGATACATGCCTTGAAAAAAAACATTGGATTCAAACCTTTCAACAACCCATGGGTGACAGAATACTGACAAGAAACCGAAATGACCCCAAAATTACCGGAACAGGGTGCAACTTAGCAACACTATAACAATTTGACTAGCAGAACCAAGAAAACGTAGCTTCTTAAAAAAATCAGAACCCAAAACCAAAACTGCCAGCTACAGCCCACTGCAGCCGCACGTGTTAGAAAGAGAACGAGAAAATGGGAAAAAGGAGAGAAAAGAAAGAAATAGTTATCAGAGAAGTAGAAAAGGTGAGGAATAGTCACCACTTCCAAGGCCTCTGGTGTTAAGATGGCAGCTGGACAAGCAGTTTCTTTGTCTTGTCCAGGTTGGAAGATGGTGGGTGAATCACACTGTCTCAGGCTTAAAGGGGGCTATTTAAACTCTTCTCTCACGCCCCTTGCCTGTACTAGGTGGTAGGGCACACAGCAGGACATGACACGCCCCTCTCCTGGGTAGACCTGGACATGCTCTCCAGCACGGCCATTCCTACCACTGGGGGGTCACTCCTTGAGAATCACCTGCTTTGAGGCATTTAAGCCACGTCATGCCAGGCCAGGCCCATACACCATGCTAGGCTCATGCACCATGCTAGGCCCATGCATGTTTGTGTTTTTTTAAAAAATTGTTTTGGTTTGTTTGCTTGTTTAATTGTATGGAAGCTCTCTGCCAGTTGAAACATCATTACCTCTAAAGAACTATGAGTGGCAATATTCCAAAATTATCCAACTTTATCCCACCTCTGTACCTCAGCAAGAACTTGGAGAAACCAGCACAGCAACAGGAGTACTTCATATACACATTAAGGATGGGGAAAAGACAGATTATAGTTCCCGATGGTAGCACCATCCCTTACAGCATACCTCTTACAGCTCCCACAGTTGGAGGAGGAAACTTGCATGATTCTTTTCTTCAGAATTATGACTACATCAGCGTTTGAATGAGGACCTAGATTTGTTCAGTTTTTAAAGACAATAACTACTGCTAGCACTGGTATTTATTCAAGAAGAACCTAGATCTAATTCTGTTTCATAAACTATTTTGGATAGGAATATGTGACTATGACCCTAGAATGACTTTGTTACATGCAAGGAGACACTTGTATATCTACTCATGAAAATGACCACATTTCCAATTTATGACTTGTTCCTGACTTTTCATGGAAACCATGGTATTTTATAGGCAATGTCTTTTAGTCTCCAAAAAGCAGCAAGCTTCTTGCTCTTTAGCAAAGATTATTCAGGTGTGAAAAAACATCAGGTGAGTCTCACCCCTGTGCCTGACAAGATCATGGATCAGATCCTCCTGAAGCCACTTCTAAAGCATATGGAGAATGAAGATGCGGTGCTTGGTGGTAACCAACACAGATTTACCAAAGACAAATTGTGCCTTACAAATTTGGTGACCTTTTATGATGGTAGCTTTGGTAGATGAGGGAAGAGCAACTGATGTCAACTACTTGGACTTTTGCCAAGCATTTGACACTGTCCCGCATGATATACTGGTCACAAAACTGATAAAACATGGATCTGATGGATGGACCACTGACTGGATAGGAATTGGCTCGATGGTCATACTCACAGAGTTGCGGTCAGTGGCTCACTGACCAAATGGAGACCAGTAATGAGTGGAGTTTGTCAGGGATCAGTACTGTGACCAGTGCAGTTTGACACCTTTGTTGGCGACATGGACAGTGAGATTGAGTGCACCCTCAGCAAGTCTGTGGATGACACCAAGCTGTGTGGTGCAGTTGATATGCTGGAAGGAAGGGATGCCATTCAGAGGGGACCTGGACAGACCGGAGAGGTGGGTCCATGCCTACCTCATGAAGTTCAACAAGGCTAAGTGCAGATCCTACATTCAGGTTGGAGCAATCCCAAGCACAAATACAGGCTGGGCAGAGAATGGCTCAAGAGCAGTCTCAAGGAGAAGGACTTGGGCCTGTCAGTAGACAAAAAACTCAACATGAGCCAGCAATGTGCTCACAGCTCTGAAGGCCAGCCATAACCTGGGCTGCATCAAAAGACATGTGGCCCGTAGGTTGAGGGAGGTGAGGATCCTGCCCCTCTACTCAGCTCTCATGAGACCCCACCAAGGGTACTGTGTCCAGTTCTGGGGTCTCCAATATAAGAACAACATTGAGCTGTTGGAGCGGGTCCAGAAGAGGGCCAGAAAGATGATCACAGGGCTGAAGCACCTCTCCTGTGAAGACCAACTGAGAGAGTTGGGGCTGTTCAACCTGGAGAAGAGAATGCTCTGGCGGGACCTTATTGCAGTCTCCCAGTACCTGATGGGATCCTGCAGTAAGGCTGGGGAGGGACTTTTTACAAGAGCAGGTAGCAATAGGATGAGGGGGAATGGCTTTAAACTGGAAGAGGGAAGATTTAGACTAGATATTAGGAAGAAATTCTTTACTGTGAGGGTGAAGAGATGCTGGAACAGGTTGCCTAGGGAAGTTCTGGATGCCCTCTCCCTGGGGGCAAGGTCAGGTTTCAAGGTTCAAGGCCAGACTGGATGGGGTTTTGAGCAACCTGGTCTAGTGGAAGGTGTCCCTGCCTGTAGCAGGTTTGGAACTAGATGACCTTTCAGGTCCCTTCCAGCTCAAAGGATTTTTTGATTCTGTGATTCTATGAAAAAAAGGATTTAATCTGCGCATTATAAAAAAAAATAACAATTACCAAATTGACCGTTTATGGTTCATACCAGGAAAAAATAATCTGTAATTTTGGCTTAACAACACTTTATCTAAGAATGTGTAATTCTGTTAAACTATCACATTCCTCTAGCCATGCCTGAAGTAGTTTATAGAATGAGGCCAATAATTCCTAGCTACAAGGGACCTTGTAGCTTTATCTAAAAGAATGTAATTTGTCAATTTGAGTGAGATAATGAGACTTCATTTTGGAATTTTTTTACTAGTGACAAAATAATTCCTTAATATATCATAATACTTGATACCAAATGAAAGCTTGTATCAGGGCTTCTTTTCTATTTTGTTTGGGTTGTTTAGCTTTCATTTCTTTTTCATTCTGTCTTTCAAAAAGCCTCTAATCCTGAAGCCATTACACAGTAGCAAGAAGAATACATATGAATTTTCCAGTATGTGAGTTTTTCAGAGCTTTGATTTTTTAAATGCTTCCTTTTTTATACACTGTTTTTTAATATCTAAATGCAATCACAGAATCACAGAATCTCAGAATCGCTCGGT
>NW_010198251.1:0-2873 GCF_000695765.1 Mesitornis unicolor
ACTAATTCTGTAAAAATCATTTGTATAAGCCGGGCAGTGCTGAGGGGCGGGGGAGGTTTGGATCCGGGCCCAGGTGCCCCCCATTCCCCAGCGGCCGGAGCTGGAGCCTGGAGCCGGGCGGCGCCTGCCGGGAGCGCTGGAGCTGCGCCACTGTGCTGCCCGTGCTTTACAACTGCAGCATCCTGCTCTGCAGGTGCAGGGCGTCACACCGTGTCCTCATCACCATGTCCCCGGTGTCCCCATGTCCCCGTCCCAATATCCCCATCCCAGTGTTCCCATCCCATGTCCCCATCCCGGTGACATCCTCATGTCCCCATCCCTTGTCCCCGTGTCCCCGTCCCGGTGCTGTCCCAGTGTCTCCATCCCAAAGTCCCCATGTTCCCATCATGTTTCCCTGTGTCCCCATGTCCCCATGCTGATGTCACCATCCCCATGTCCCCATCCCGGTGTCCCCATGTCCCCATGATGTCCCCATGTCCCCGTGTCCCCATGATGTCCCCGTGTCCCCATGATGTCCCCATGTCCCTATCCTATGTCCGTATGTCCCCATGATGTCCCTATGGTGTCCCCATATCCCCCTGTGTCTCATTGATGGCCCCATGTCTCCCTGGTGTCACCATGTCCCCATGATGTACCTGTGTCCTCAATGTCCCCATGATGTCCCATGTCCCCATGTTGTCCCCATGATGTCCCCATGTCCCAATGTCCCCCCATGTCACCCCATGTACCTGCAGGCTGTGTTTCCCCGAGGTGCAGTCCCAGCTTGCAAGGCTGTGGCGGGGCCTGGACGCGCTCAGTGTCGTGATCTACATCATGGACATGGGCATGCACATGCACACAGGTGGGTCACAGCCACCGACATGCTAACACACATCAACACATGGCAACAAGAGTCAACAGATGTCAACACAAGCCAACACACATCAACAAAAGTAAACACACGGGAACAAATTCCAACACAAGTCAAAACACACCAACACACGCCTACACATGCCAACACAAGTCAACACACACTAACACATGCAAACACAAGTCAACAGATGTCAACAGACGTAAACGCATGTCAACACACACCAGCACACGTCAGCACACGCCAACACACGTCAACAGATGTCAACAGACGTGAACACACGTCAACACATGCCAACACACGTCAACACACGGTACACACATCAACACAAGCAAACACATGCCAAAAAACAGCAACACACGTCAACACATGCCAACACATGTAAACACATGCCAACAGAAGTCAACACACGCAAACACATGCCACCATGCCAACACACATCAACACACGTCAACACACGCCAACAAAAGTCAACACACGTTAACAAATGTAAAGACACATCAAAAAATGTAAACACACGCCAACACACACAAACACACGTCAACATACGTCAACATACGTCAACACATCAACACACAGCAACACACGGCAACACACTGCAACAAATGTAAAGACATATCAACAAATGTAAACAAATGCCTACAAATGAAAACACACGTCAACACACGCCAACACATGTAAAAATACACCAACACAGCAAAAAACACGGCAACACACGTCTACACACATTAACAAACATTAACACACTCCAACACACGTCTTCACACGCCAGCACACTTCAACACACACCAGCATACGTCAACACACGTCAACACATGTCAGCAGATTTCAACACACATCGACACACACCAACAAACAGCAACACATGTCAACACATGCCAACACATGCTAAAACACATCAGCACACGTCAACACATGTCAACACATGTCGAAACACTCCAACACATGTCAACACACGTCAACACACGGTAAGACATGCCAGCACATGTCAACACAGGCCAATACACAACAACACACTCGAAAACATGTCAACACACGTCAACACAAGTGAAAACACGCTAAGACATGTTAACACACGTCAACAGACATCAACACACTCCAACACATGTCATCACACACCAGCACACGTCAGCAAACGCCAACACACAACAACAAATGTAAAGACACATCAACAAACATAAACACAGGCCAACAAATGTAAACACATGCCAACACACGTGAAATCAAGGTAACACACATAAACACATGTGAACAGATGCCAACAAACTCCAACATATGTCAACACATGCCAGCACAAGTCACCACACGCCAACACCACCCGCCAACACACACCAACACACATCAATAGCCGTCAACACACATCAAGACATGCCAAGACATGTCAACGCATGCCAACACACATAAACACACGTGAACACATGTGAAAACACGCTAAAATGTCAACACACTTCAACAGATGTCAACACACGCCAACACAGCTCAGCAAAAGGAAACACACGTCAGCAAACACCAACATACGTCAACACACGTAAACGCACGCTAACACATGACAACGCACACCAACACACGTCAACACACACTATAACTGGGCAACACACGAACACAAACGCCAGCACACGTCAACACAAGCCAACACAGGCCAACACAGGTCAACAGAAATCAACACAAGCCAACACACGCAAAACCACGCCAGCACACATAAACACACACCAAAACATGGCAACACATGACAACACAACACATGCTATAACACGGCAACACATGCCAACACACGTCAACACATGCAAACACACGGCAACAGCCGTAAACAGAAGCTAACACATGGAAAAACACGGCAACACACGTCAACAGACTCTAACACACTCCAACACATGTCAACACACACCAGCACGCATCAGCAAACTCCAACACACGACATCCCTTTGATGTTGGTGCAGGAGCCAGCCTTTTACTATTTCGGAGCTGGGCTGTGTCTAGCAGCAAAGAAAACATAGAGCCAGTGTTGACTTCTTAGAGAAGCAAA
>NW_010198252.1:0-281 GCF_000695765.1 Mesitornis unicolor
AAAAGACAGGAGCTAGCAACAGTCTTCTGTCTTAGCATCTTTGGTATAGGAGAAGAGGTTGACTGTTTCTATTTAAGAGAGGGCTCGTACCAGCAGCCATGAAAACTGGAGGCTAACGTGGACGAGATAGCGAAGCACGGAACCTAAGAGAACAAACCTTTGTTTTGCTGAAAAAGCACTTCGCACGGATGGAAAAATCAAGGAACAGCTTACAGTCCTAGCCAATTTGTGCTGTGATTTAGAGTCGACCGTTTGCCATATTGAAACCAATCTCTGGGCAG
>NW_010198253.1:5000-42500 GCF_000695765.1 Mesitornis unicolor
GGCCAATGTTAACACTAAAAGATGCAGAACCAGTTTCTTAGACCGCTGAAATTTCATCTTGTTTACTTATTTGCTAACATTTTTGCTTGGCCGTTTCCTGAGTCTTCAGTAGTGAAGATAGAGGTATGCGCACAAATAGATTGGTTTATTAATTACTTTGCTTTATGGTATATGCATAGCAAGTGCGTATGCACAGAGTTAGCCAGATATGCATTTTTACCTATGTAAGTGAAAGAAAAGCATTAAAATATGTTCTATCATCTTGAATCTCTAAAATGTCTGATAGTTCGTATTTCATAAAGTCACACATCTGAGAAGTTGGCTTTTGCAAAACAAGCTCTCTGATTATCTGATATCCTCCGGAAGGTTAGGAGAGTTGTTTCCTATATTACTTAGGAAAAAATTTCTTTTTACAATTGAAAATGTCAGCATCAATTTAAAGTAACACTAAGCATGTGCTTGCTTTCTGAATATTATCCTCCTCCACCTCCCCTCCAACCACCCTGCTGAGGATCTGAGTGTGACAGTTTGATTAGATCATCAATCCTTACTGTTAACAGCACTTTTCCTGAACACCTGGGTTGCTAGGTCACATCTGAGTTTAGCTACCGTTGTTTTAGTGACCTAACGTGCGTTCACCATAGCAATTTACATTTGGTCCTCAAATTAAAAGTTACCGTGGAACAACAGTTTGCTTTGAAATGACCTTTGTTCTCATGTGAAAGTTATGCTATATGATGTGATAAAAACTATAAATGATGAAACAGATTTTTGTATTTGAGATGTGGTTACTTACTTTGATAGAGCTCTCGCATAAGTCTGTTTAACTGCTGCCTCTAAACCAAAACTCCATTATGAATATGTCTCCTACTTAATTCTCAGTCAGTGCAGAAGAATTCTGCTTAGATTTATTTCCTAATTTTGATTAAATTGTATTATTCTATACTAAGTTAAATAATTAAGTTCGTTATGTACTTATAACATTTTTGTACTTTTTCTTTCCTAAAATCTACTTTTGTCTTGTCGGTACAATCTGATTGCTCTTTTCCCATGTAAAGGAAAAATATCAGCAGAGGTAAATACGTAGCAAATATTTCAGTGCAAATTGTTGAGCAGCAGACTGTAACATAAGCATACCGTAAAATGTAGACCTTTCTGGATTTTTCTGATGCTGCTGTAATCCGTTGTTTTTCTTCTGAACTTTTCTTTGTTGTAATGAGGAATATAGGATATACATAAAGTTATCTGAGCAAAATTCATGAAGCAATTAATTGAAAATCAATTTAGATTTTTCCTTCCAATTTTGAGCAAATGAGTGAAAGTTGAAATAAAAACAACTGAGACAAGGAAATGTAATTGGTATAAATAACTTTTAGTAGTGTATGTGTAAAGTAAGAATAGTAGTTAATGGAAATGTTTTGCTTCAAGCTTTCCTCCATGTCAGATGAGGGAAATGGTTAATTTCATATATATTCTTAGATCAAGTGTAAAGCTTTATCCTGTAACCTGTGTTATGGTTATGTCAGGGAAAGAAGCATGCTGTCTAGTTGTACACCTTTGGAATTGGATACCAAATGATTATTTTGATGAAGCAGGATGACCATGAGCCAGCACTGTGCCCTTGTGGCCAAGAAGGCCAATGCCATCCTGGGGTGTATCAGGAGGGGGGTGGTTAGTAGGTCGAGAGAGGTTCTCCTCCCCCTCTACTCTGCCCTGGTGAGACCGCATCTGGAATATTGTGTCCAGTTCTGGGCCCCTCAGTTCAAGAAGGACAGGGAACTGCTGGAGAGAGTCCAGCGTAGGGCTACAAAGATGATCAAGGGAGTGGAGCATCTCCCTTATGAGGAGCGGCTGAGGGAGCTGGGTCTCTTTAGTTTGCAGAAGAGGAGACTGAGGGGAGACCTCATTCATGTTTATAAATATTTAAAGGGTGAGTGTCACGAGGATGGAGTCAGGCTCTTCTCGGTGACAAACAATGATAGGACAAGAGGTAATGGGCACAAGCTGGAACACAGGAGGTTCCACTTAAATTTGAGAAGAAACTTCTTCTCAGTGAGGGTGACAGAGCACTGGAACAGGCTGCCCAGAGAGGTTGTGGAGTCTCCTTCTCTGGAGACATTCAAAACCCGCCTGGACGCCTTCCTGTGCAACCTCATCTAGGTGTTCCTGCTCCGGCAGGGGGATTGGACTAGATGATCTTTTGAGGTCCCTTCCAATCCCTAACGTTCTGTGATTCTGTGATTCTGTGTGATTCTGTGATTCTGTGAAGTTGATCAGGCATGAAAAAGAGATTTGAAAGCAAAGTGTAGACTTTAAAAATCAAAATATGTTCTTAAACTTTAGTTTTATAATAGGAGGGGGGTTTCTTCCCTCCTATTACAAATACAGATTGCAATTAAGAATATGATCATACATTTTTGTACCTTCTGTGGTGTCCAATTAAATCAGTAGAAAGTATTGTTTGGTTCGGGATCATCAATGAAACATTATTTTGCTTGCTAAGCAAGACTCTAATGTGAGTATATTTAAAAATTCTGTATATGCTACTGTTCTTCAAGAATGAGTTTACTCTGTCCTCTGAAATGTGTGAAGTGCCTACTTCTGTTAATCCTCATTCAAAATACAGTCATAGTGGCTTCTGAGGATTCATAATAAAAATAAAACAAAAAATATGGATAAATCTATGCAGGACTAAAAATTCTGCAGTACACAGTGTAGGTTATTTTTAATGCTAGTTCACAGCACATGGTAAAAAAAGTTTAAAGGATCTGGTGTGCATAATCAGAATATACAAAATGCTGCTCAGTCTTCCACCAGAGTGACATAATATAGGGTCAGTAGTACGTTTACAGAAACAGTAGTCGTAAAACAGGTAACATAAAAGAGCAATTCAGTCAAACAGCACTTCTTTATCAGTGATACTACACGAATAGAAAATACCAGCCCCTGATGAAAGCATACGATAAAGTCCTTGAAATGGTTTGAAAGAAAAGGAATTTGTAGGATCTGAGTAATGTGATACGTGTTTATATGTTTGTTTGTTTATATGTTATGATAGTTATGAAATACTATCAGTTATAAACATCTGAATCCATGCAATCTGAAATTTTATGAAAGCTGAAGTTTTTGGGGGGACTGCTTTTGCATCCTTCATGTCTGTTCACAAATTATTTATTTTTACTTCTTTAATTTGAGAAAGTTTATTTGGCCTTTTTTTGTGTTTGAAGTGAAGTACAATAAGATATTTTTTTTCTGGTTTATTTGATTTTTACTTCTTCGCTTCCTTGTTTTTTTCCAGACCATAGGCTAAAATTGTTGAAGTTTAGCCATAATCATCACTGACTATTGCTAGTCACCCTTTTTGTGTGTGTTTCCTTGAATTACCAGATTATCAGTATATTTCTGGTTGTTCATGGAGGCTTTGTAGGTGAGGAATATTCTCTGGATTACAATTATCCTCTCACATGTGATTATGTATGTGTGAATTATGTTTCTGTTGAAATAAATAGCATTTTTACCTTTAATGCCAAAGGCTCCAAGTCTTCATTTTCATTCACGTTGTAAAAGTAGGTAAGTGCACTGTTGGGTGAAAAAGTATAACCACCACTTATTGGCTAAGACAACATACACATCAGCTAGAAAAGCGGGACAGATCTATAGAATAATTCCTCATATATCGTGGTGCTTTACTGTTCAGTAAAAGCCTGCACCTCAGACAGGATGACTTGGGCAGCAACAAACATAGAATCATCATAGAATGTATTGGGTTGGAAGGGACCTTTTAAGATCATCTAGTCCGACCCCAACATGAAGAAATTTAATCTATATTCTTCTTGTACTGTATCTTTACTGAAAACATGTATTTATTAGTAGCAATGTATCTAATGCAAGTTATCTATCTGGAATAGCCGAGTGAACACAAGACTTTGGTAGTTTATGTGAAGATGAAGCTGGGTGCAATCAGCACTTCTATCTTTTCCCATGGGTTGACATCACTTGAATGCAAGGAAGTGAAAACTGCATGTTCTTCATTGCTATTTGCCATGACATTGCAGGAAATGTCTCATACATGCTAGTTATATGAGATAAAGCCACACATTTTGACTCTGTGGACAGGGGCAAATAAGAGAGAGAAATCCACTTGTGTGACAAATAAAATGCATTTAGAAGAAGAACATATAGTGTTGGCCAACATGTTGCAAGCTAGTGTAAAGCTAGGATGTTTTCAGTGTTCCTCTGTTTCCTAAAGAAGTATTGCTTCCCCTGGCCACATTTCACTGTTCTTCAGCTTTCCTCCGAGGAAGACAAGCTGTTCTGGGGGTACATACAGAAAGGAGTTTGGATTCTGCTGCAGTTGTGTTTTCATCTCCAGTGGTCATCTGAATGGCTTGGGTAGTAACATAAACTTCTTGTGTTTTGCTTTCTTTCCACCTATGATATGAATGTAGTAAAAATTACTTTAGAGGGGCTGATGAGAGCTTGTGAAACATTGTAAATACAACTATAATGACTTTTTTTCATTTGTAGGTATGTTGTGATAAAACTGTTGTGGCTGTCAGAGTTGCTGTGATGGCAAGGAGTGGAAAAACAGAGGATTTGTCTTAGCAGCAGAGCGTGACTAGTGGAGATGAGTGCAAGCCTCAGCTAGAGTGGGAATGCAAGATCAACTGGTGAATACCACACTTGCTGAGGGAAGCTGGTGATAGGGAAAGTTAGGAAACTCTTTGTATCTATCTAAATCTCAGAACTTTTTGACATTGCAGGAGTCACATTTTAAGCGTATCTCCCTTAAAGGAAGAAATTTGAGTTCAAAGTTGCTGAAATTAGGGGACTCACAAGATGGAAAAAGTACCTTCTTTATAATGGTTAGTTGCCTTAATAAAGTGAACTGAGTATTACATGTCACCTGTCTTGGTGTGCAGCAGGGTTGAATGAATGGGAATTTGCAACAGGAAGTCATGAGCTGCCTCTTGGAAAAAAACATCCAATGAAAACAGTTGGTCAACATATTGAAAGAAGGAGATTTGGTAGACTTTTCAAATGCTAATCTGAAGGTCAGGAGTGCCGGGGGAGAGAAGGTTAGGATCATACATCTTTCTCCAAATAGGACTTCTGATGAAGCCACAGACAGAACATCTTATGGGTGTAACAGAAGTGCTAAGATCTGGAGAGACTCAATTAACAACTACCAGGGAAGAGAACTCCTTACAAAGGTGCAGAGGCTTCCTCTTTTCCTTTAGGTCTCTGTAACTGAGCTGAAAACAGAGCTGTATAGGAAGCCCATGGTCTGACTCCAGTTTGTTTTGTTTGTGTTCCACGTAATTTCAATGGATGATCCTGGTTCATTTCTGCTTCGAGCGCGACCCTTTTGTGCAGGCTCAACCTTGGCAGAATTCAGACTAAGAACTCATATACAGCATCAGCTGGCTATCAAAGGTTTTATTTTCCATTTGGCCTTGACTTAATTCTCTAGTTTAGCTGTTGAGAAAAGTGTATAAGATATCTGATGCAAATAATTTTTTTAATTCCATTGTGGTTTGCTCTGTTTTTAATTAATATTGTTGCCTGTGACTACTTTTACACAGGCAGTTTTAACAAATGCTGTAACGTCTGCGGTATACATATTTTTTGCTTTGTTAATGCGCATGAGTGGGCTGCTCTAGGCCAACACAGAAAGGAGAAGCCAATGGACTGAGCACGACAGTAAAGTTGGTACCAATGTGTGTCAGAGAAGAATGATGTATGTCCCAAGAGCGTGGGATTTAAAAGAAGAACATGAGACATTGTTCACAAGGGGTAAAGCCATGCAAATGGATTTTTATTATTTTGTTCCTGTAATATTCTGACCCTCTATGAAAGAAGCTCCAGGAAAGCATATTGAGCCTTGAGCTGTAATGAAGATATTACATTTTACTGTAGAATCCTTTAAAGGTGAATTCCAGTATAGTAACAAATCAGTATTATTTAAGACATATTAAAGATATGCTACATTTACATTTCTGATCAAAATATAACTTACATATTGCAAAAGTTAATTTTTGTAGGCAATACATTTAAAATGTACATTGCACTTTTTTAAACTTCTGAGTCAGATATTAAATGTCTCTGCTTTATGACATACCTGTGTGTATATCTATGTCTTGTCTCTGGTTTAGAGTGTTTAGTCACCGAAAGGAATTTGTCACTTTTTGTACAAACTTTTGATTCCCAATTATATGTATGGAAAATTTTTAGATATAAGGGTCTGTAAGTGTATAACACAGTAGAGGAAGATTTTTAACCTCTCTGGGTCCCCTTTTCCTTTCTTAACCTTGTGTTTTCCAGGCCTAACATGTTGTTATATTAGTCTCTATAAGAGTTGTCAGGGTTATCTGTCAGTGTCTAAGTTGGGGGAAGGCATTCACAAATACAAAAACATTATTCTTTAAGTCTATAGGTTTACTAGGAACATTTTAGAAGAAGCACAAAATAGACAGCAGAGGGGGCCAGGCTCTCTTCATCACCAACCCAGTTGCTGTCAATTTGTTACAGTGATTTTGTTCTGTAGACAGGGGTTCTCTGGTTAGTCCATTTAGCTATTGTAGTATGTTTCTGTTCCTGCACTTACTGGGAAAAACAATGGGCATTCAGGGGACAGTTTTGAGTAGCTTTTGTGATTTCTCTTTCTCATACTTGTGGAAAAACAAAGAAAAAATCCCAAACAGAAAAAAACAACAATAAAACCCCAAATCAGACCACCACAAAATGCATAATCATTAATTTTCCCATGACTGCTTTTTTTCCCTGTAACATTAAGGTGATCATGTCTTGAGAATGGGGAAAAAAAAAACCCTTCTGTAAATATATGGACCTTTTAATGCTGAACCACCAAACCGTTTTCTGCATACCTAGAAATTCTGACTGATTGCCCCATAAACTGGCTTTCTTACAAAACAATAAATTATATAAAAATTTTTTAAATTAGATTATTTTAGTGGACAATATTTTGGTGCACATCTTTTTTTCAGGTACTGTATTAGTTCCAGAGGTAATTGATTTATCAAAAAATACATGTAAAAATTCACGTCATCTGTTTTTCTGTTTGCAGGTATGTATGCGTTACTAATGATCATCAGTGATGGTATCTTTCTGCACCTTGATGTGTCAGTTAGCATGTAGTTCTTAGCTGTTCTATCTGTGTTAGGATGGTATTTACTGTAAGTGCCTTTGTAGACCAATATCTTATTTTTCTGAGAAACACAGCCCATTGAAGACCTCCTAGCAGTAGACAGCGTATTTCTATTCAAATATAATGCAATTGGTGTGGCTGATAATGTGCTTGAATTTGGGGTGTTTGTTTTAAAAATACTGCAAGGAGTGTTCCTTTCAGCTGAAACATGATGTCACTTTTTAACATGGTCACTTGCCTAGGTTGGATAAGATTTGGAAGGACATTAGCCTTGCGTCAAGTGTTGTCCTACAGGTGAACCAGTCCATTTAAAATAAATAAATAAATGAATAAAATAATATGCTGGTTTTGGCTGGTATAGAGTTAATTTTCTTCATTGTAGCTGGTATGTGGCTGTGTTTTGCATTTGTGCTGAGAATAATGCCGGTAACACACTGATATTTTAGTTGTTGCCAAGCAATGCTTACATCAAGCCAAGGACTTTTTCAGTTTCTGATACTGCCTCAGTCCTCCCAGCTGCTGCTTCTCTATAAGAAGCTGGGAGAAGGCAAGCCAGGACAGCTGACCTAAACTCAATGAAGAGATATTTCATACCATGAGATGTCATGGTCAGTATATGAGCTGGACGTTGTTGACCTGAGGGTGTGATCTCTGCTTAGGAACTGGATCAGTCAGCAGATGGTGAGCAGTTTTTCTTGGGTTTAATCTCTCTCTATTTTTTTTTAATTTTTATTTTCTTTTCATTACTACGTATTATTTTTAGTAGTAGCATTAGTCATATTATTATTACTATTATTATTATTTTTATTTTATTTTATTTCAAACATTAAAATGTTCTTACCTCAACCCATGAGTTTTCTTACCTTTTTCTTCTGATTCTGTCCCTTGTTCCAGTGAGGAGGGAGTGAGCGAGCATCTGTTGGTGCTTAGTTGCTGGCTGGGGTTAAACCACGACAATTAGTTGTACCTGGACTTACAGGAATTAGGCTCATTGTGACTAAATCTTCAGCCAATGACTGACACTTTGGGATTTAATGATAGGTTTGCTATTTATTTTATTTGCTTTCTTGTACTTGACTTTAATGCCTTATTCCCGCTTTTAAAAATTAAAATAGATCAAAGGCAGCAACATGGCACATGATACTATTTTAGAAGATGTAAATGGTCACTTAGTTGCTCTTTCAGGAGATAGACATTCTTCAGCTAAAAGCTTAATTCTGCAGTTTGTAGTTAGTAAGAAGAAATGATAGCACATACATTTTCCATCAAATATATCCACTATATCTTACAACTATTTTAAAAAACAGGTCTGGAGCCAAAATGGCAATAATGATGTACTGCAGCAGTCCCTGGATTAATGCAGTGAAGATATGACCCCTTGGAAACTGCCTGCTGTGCACACTTGCTATAGTTGCCTTGTTTTCATCAGTGAGCTTTCAAAAAGCATACGAACAGGGACTGTACTTCTAATGAAGCCTGTGCATTACCAAAAAAAGAGAAATAGATGACCAATGAGAGACTGCTTATTCATTTATATAGAAGGACTGGGAATGGTTGTTGTGGCTTCTGGAAGAGTCATGAGAGAACATCAGTCTTGGTGTTACTGAACCTTGCATCACTCTGTCTCTTCAGCTATGAGGAAGATAAGGGGGGAGGTCAGAGAGTTTTTCTTCCACTTTATATTAATTATATTATTCCATATCATATAGCATTAATGTGATCTAATTCTTATTCAGTTAATATAACGTTGTAATTAAACTTCTGCTCTGAGGTTTATTTTTAATCTTTTGCCTTTAAAAAAAAAGTAGAAAATAGCAAAGTTATCCTGTACTATAAAAATACCAGAAGAGTCCAGGTCATCATGCAAATGTAGGAAAATGGCAGAATTGCCATTACATGTGTACGATGCAGTTCAGTATAGTCTCTCAGCTAGTACGACGAAGGGTGGTTTCTTCTGTGTATTAACGCAGAAGCATTAAGCAAAGCAAACACCAAGTTTTGGTGCTTTGCTGCTAAACAAGTTGAATGTACCCTTCTACAGTGATGTATTGCAGCATCCTTGTGTCTGTGAATGAATTCTTGACAGAACCAGAAGTAGGATTCTATATAAAACCTCCTATATGTAGGGAGGTTGTGAACGGTTTCACAAATATTCTTTGTTGGCATACTGCTGGTGAAATAAACAATGACAATGCAATTCACATCAACTGCTGAAAATCTCTGATGCATTTTCTCTACCATAGACAGCAACTTCCAAAAATATTTATGAGTCTCCTTTCTGATGAATGCTTGATATCATCCCTTAGGATATGATCTCTTTGTTGGATTAAAGGCACTAGTTCTTGCATTAAATGATGTTGGGTTTTTTCATCCTAATACTCTTTACATGTATCTCTTTTAGACGGTGCCGTCTATTATAGCACTCAGCCTCCTTACGTTTATCTTCCCTATGAAACAGCTATTGGAGTTCACTGAACAAATTTCTAGATGATTTTCCTCCAACAGTTTGCAGGTTCTGAAAAATCCATTCATATCAAAACCAGATTCCCTTTGCTCCGTGTGTGCGTGTGGTATTTTTTATGTTGACCTGAAGATTTGTTCTACTGCTGGACCCACGTATCTGCTTAGGGGGTTGTACTCCCACTGTGCTGTTTGCGCCCATGTTGTCTGATCCATCAACAATCTAATTCACAGATAGTATCATAATTCATGGTGTAATAGATCTTCCACACTGTTTTGTGGGGGAAACTTATTAAAGATAAAAATCTCATGTGGCAGTTGCCCTTTCAGCAGTTTAAGTTTTTGATTCTTGCTTTCCATCTTAAACGTATACTGATTATGCCTTGACACCTCTTCTGCTACACGTTCATTTTTTTGTGGTCTTTCTGACAGACTGACATGAAACTGGTTGCTTTTAGCTTTTGCCATTGCTTTCAGAGCATCTAATCTGGGAAGCAACTTTTATTTCCTTTGCAGGGAAGCTTTGTTTACTGGTTGTTGCATCAAATCTCAAACACTTTTGCACAGAAAATTTACTATAAAAATGTACTACCTCAGTGCTTAGACTTCAATCTGCCATGACTGCTTGTCCCACTTCTGTTCTTTTGTAGATCTGTTGCAGATTAAATTAGAAATCATCAAGAATAAAATTATAAATTATCAAAATAAATTATCAAGCATTTATTTTGAAAATAGACAGAATTAAAATGTAGTTTAAATTAATTTTGCTTTCTCCTAAATGTATTTTTTTGACACAGGAAGATTTTGAAATTTTTCTATGTAGCAAATATATGTTAACAGGAAATTATTCAATATTTTGCTTATTTCTCTTCTATTGGTCTCTTCAGTTGATTAGAAGCTTTAAATGTAGACTTTTGTGATAACTTTCTGCTGATCATATTCCAGCCTCCATTCCTCCTCTATGTATAGATTAGGCTTATTGCTAAGGCAATGGTAATCAGACATGTCTCCCTGTGTTGCCCTGTCCTCTAGGTCCTTTGTTGACATTGTTCCTCTGTGGGCTGCTTAGCTAAGATGTCACAGACTTGACTTGCTGTTTCGGGGATGGGCACTTTTATCCTTTACCCTCTACTCTGCCCTGGTGAGACCACATCTGGAATCTTTTGTTCAGTTCTGGGCCCCTAAGTTCAAGAAGGACAGGGAATTGCTTGAAAAGTCCAGCGCAGAACCACAAAGACACTTGAGAGAGTGGAGCATCTCCCTTGTGAGGAGTGGCTGAGGGAGCTGGGTCTCTTTAGCTTGGAGAAGAGGAGACCAAGGAGTGACCTCATTAATGTTTATAAATTTGTAAAGGGCAAATGTCAGGAGGAAGGAGCCAGGGTCTTCTCAGTGATAGCCAATGACAGGACAAGGGGCAATGGGTGCAAGCTGGAGCATAGGAGGTTCAATCTGAACATGAGGAAAAACTTTTTTTACTGTGAGGGTGACAGAGCACTGGACCAGGCTGCCCAGAGAGGTTGTGGAGTCTCCTTCTGTGGAGACGTTCAAAACCCGCCTGGACATGTTCCTGTGTGACCTAGTCTGGGTGATCCTGCTCTGGCAGGGGGGTTGGACTGGATGAACTTTCGAGGTCCCTTCCAACTCCGAATATTCTGTGATTCGGTGATCCTTGCTTGCTCTATTGCCCTGTGAAGGGATTAGTGGAGGAGGAGAAACTTTTTCAGAGGAACCAGTCAAAAACTCTAGCTCAGATATGACCAAACTTAGAGGTAATTGCTCAAATCCTTTTATGACCAAGGGGCACAAGGCCCATGGCACATTTCTCAATAGGCCCAGATTGCAGGATTGGAACATTTACAAGAGTTGTGACTGGGAGATCCCCAAAGTTCTGGCTGCTCTGTGGGGCAATGCTGGTGTGAAGCTCCGTCTCAGGACTGTATTAGTAGTGTCAGCCTCTGTAATTACATTGGCTTTGGTCCTTCCAGTTTGTATTAGCTGCAAGTCCCTGTGCCATTTCACACCTGACTAAGTTCCAGGATGGGAGCTGTGCTTAAATAGTCCATGAGCTGCATGGAGCTGAGGAGCAGCAACCAGCCAGCATTCCCTGTGGTACCTGTCCAAAAGAAAGGCTGTAAAAGTTCTTAAGAAAGAGAGGTATGGACACTGAGAAGAGTTCCTTTGGTATGCATAGCACCTTGCACCCTCATTCTGCCCTTCTTACAACTGTCCTCGAACAAAATGAATTAGCAATATGTGGTATCATAGTGTTTTCTTATGATCAGTTGCATTATTTCTCTTTCCCCTTATGTTCTGTTCAGAGCACCAGCTCTGTTGAGAGAGGCATTCTGCTTCTGTCTGGCTGTATAAAGTTGATCCCCCATTTTCTTTTGGCACCTCCAAGATAAGTTCAGCCTCTTGTCAGTTGACTGGACATGAAGTGTGTGTGGGAGAACTGTCCTTGTGTAACTTCATATCTTAGTACAGAAGAGTAATTGGGACAAATACTGAAACAATAGAGTTATAAAGGTAAAGAACCATGAATAATAAAGTAAGTCAGGCTAGAAAACTTTTTTTTAAGTATTTCAGTGGAGTGTTTTATGTAATGTAAGCTTTAAAGAAGGAGTTTTGTACTATACTACAAAAATTTGCTTAATGTTACTCCATGTGAAAATTCTTGATTGCATTAAAAACTAATCATAGGGACAATAAAGGGCATTGATAAAACATTGATTTCAAGGAAGGTGGCAACTAGGTGCCTCTAGAATCTGTAATACAAGTAAATGTAACACTTACTGGAGATCTAATAGAAAAATTGAATGCTACATTAATTACATTCACAGATGGTCATAAAATTAGGATGTTCAAAAAATACAGAGAAGGTTATAATATAAAAGGACAGAAGGAGGTTGGAAATATGGGCAAGAGATAAAATGAGGTACTTTGGAAATATGTAAATAAAAACATCTGAAAAGATGCAAAATATGAATATTCAGTAGAAAAAAAAGTGTTGAAAAGGAAATGCTAAAAAATATAAACATGACAATAGAAACTGATTTGGAATGCAGTTTGACCAAGACAGTCACACAAGAGAGCAGGATTGAGGTCCTGTGGGGCAGCCTTTGCATGCATGCCCTGGGGACATAGTTTTCTTTCCTTTGGGTTATTTAACCTAGCAGTGCAAAAGCTGCTGTCTGCATTGATTTGGCTTATAAGAAGGAACTTTGAGATTTTATAGCAGGTGAGTAATCTCAGCTTGCTACTTAGTTTGAAGGACAGATCTAGATCAAGCGATGTTTGATTGATGTCTTGTAGCTCTCGATCTGGCTTGCATTGACTCACCTGAGTCTTGGCACTTGCTTTCAGGCTCTAAAAGCATCAGATCTCATCCTTTCTGGTGGCTCAGAGTGCGTGTAGAAAAGAAGTGCAGACTGTAGGACTGACTTCGTCCAGCAGAAGGGTTCGAGAGAAAATGGTGTCTTATAAAAGGCAAATAGATGATGTGAGGAAACAGGCTTTCACCATGTTGTGAGTACTTACTGCAGTGATGAGCTGGATGGGTGGGTATCCTTACAACCTATGCATCTTCCAAGCCTTTTATACCAGAACAGTTCTTTTTAGCCCTGAAAAATATGGGAAAAGCTTGGTAGAACTTCAGGTATAAAAAGTCCAGTGCAGAAGAATACTGGTAAGCTGTACAGGGAACCTTGAACTTTGAGAAAGGAGAAAAAAAACATTTTAGTCTGTTGAATGGATCTGCTTGCTTTTTAGCTAAAAAAGGGTTGGTTCTTGGACTTTGGGATTTGTGCAGTCTGTGTCCTCAAATGAGAAGCCATCTGTATGAAGTATACTTATTTTGGGGTTCTAAATTAAAATTACAGTTTGACATTTAATGTAAAATTTGCTATTTGTACCTTGTTTTCATCTGCTTGCAGAATTCAGGAATGTTTTCTTCATCTGGTCATTTTGTATACAATTCTATGAGATCATGTTTGAATTCTAAAGACCCAAGAAAGGTTGCTATGTTATTCTTTGATTATAAAATTACTTTTAGACTTGAATATCCAGTTCAGAGCTGGGGAATAATTTCTGTAGCCAAAAAAAAGGGCTTATTGCTGAATGGATGGAAGATCTGAATCATGACAGCTTACGGAGACTGCCAGTTTATTGATCAGATGTCCAATAACATGAGTGCAGCTGCAATACGTAGACTATTCCAACATAGCAATTACCCCTAATACCGTTTAAAAAGCGTTGCACAGGCGTAGCATCCCATTCCAGTGGTGAGGCTGGCCCTATCCTGTTGAGGCTTGTTCCTGGGAGTCACGCTGAGAGGCAGGCGAACTGGTGAATCTGTCTGATATTGACACATCGCCAAGAAAAGCCATGGAAACATCATCTCCCTGTAAAGGCATTAGCAGGTTGGGGGTTTTTTGTCTGAGTTTTCTTTGTGTGGTTTTTTTTTTGGTGGTTCTGTTTTGTTTTGTTTTTCAACTATACCAGAAAAGCATTACTGATTGTGGAGAGCCTGTTTTTCTGATTACATGGATATCCTTTTCATGACTGTACAACCGCTTTGGTCTCTTCCACATCTGGCTGAATTTTCAGTGCCTTACAGGAGATTTCTAAGTGGGTTGAAAATTGACTGAGATACTCAGCATGTCTCCAGACAAATATCTTCAACTATTTAACTACTGGTGTATTGGCAAAGCAATTAGATGGCTGTGAACTGAGCCAGTCTTCATGTTACATGCTGACATGTTTAGATCTCCTGCAGCACACACAGTTTCACCTGTTTTCTTCATCAGTGCATTCAGTTCCACAGTAACAGATACATAAAATGGATGTGCGTGATTGACAGCTCTTCCAGGTAGCAAATCCCTTCTGCTGCAGCTGGGACAGGGAGAATTCCCACAGTGGAAGACAAAGTAACTGGTCATCTCAAGAGGCACAAAGTAACAGTTACTGTCTATAGGTTGTATGTTATTTACAGCCAGAGAGTTTAAGATAGCTGAATTAATATAGCTTTAATCATCTTCATCAGCGTTACTTATCTTAGTTTCTTAGTCTTCATATAACTTCCTTAGCTAACTTTACTGACCTTTTTGGAACTGTTGAAAACTAAAATGCTTCTATACTTAAATACACTCTCCCTATTTTACCAGGTTTTGATCACTTGAATATGCATATCATATGAGTTTGTCATAAAATACACACTTTGGAAAATATCTTTTAGTTCTTGACATTGCTTACATTCGGTCTTACATTTTTTAGGCATTGTTGGTTCTAAATGCATTTTAGCTGCTTTGTAAAGGTATATATCTATTACAAGAAATAGGTGGATGGGGTGGGAGGAGGGCAGAAATCACATGATTCCATTTTTAATGCTATTAAGAGAATCTGGGCTAACGAAAACACAGTTCATTTTACTGAAATGATACAGAAGATCTAGCCTCATCATTTACTAAAATCAACAGTTGGTCATATCAGTTACTAGTCATTTAACTTTCCCTCATCAGTCACTGTCTGCAGCAGCAGAACCCAAGGGAAGACTTTGTTGGCTGCTGCTCTTGTAAGAAGTAAATCTTTTAAAAGTAGTTTATAGACCATGCTGCAGATGTCAGAACAGTGGCACATTTTGGCCTGTGCACTGCCCCTGGAAGCTTCCAGTAACTGCTTCAGAGAAGGACTTACAGCTCACAACAGTTCAGTAAGCAAATATAGAATAACTTGTTTAGATTTTCTAAACTCCAATTTAAAGTTAATATATACTTGATACACTACTTTTTATTTCAATTATTTTTCTGAACTCTTTTGGTCAGTTTGTCAGTGATTTAGTTCCATCATAACTAACACAAGTTTAAAATCTGAACCTGTCTTTTAGTTTGTTTTTGCTTCCTTATTTTTGGTAAGTATTATTTAACAAAGGTGTTTATGTTAACCACTAAATGTTTAAGCCTTTTCTGTTGGTGCACCTTATATATTCTTTTGGATTTTAATTAAAATAGTAGACCACATTGACATTTCTTAATGCTGCTTGCTGTTACATTTTCATCCTAAGAAGACTCTGCAGTGTTTCTCCAAGTTGTATGAGTGAGAAACTCTCCCATAGCAGTCTAATGATTTCAGACCTCTTAAGTTATATAAATCTATGTATAATCAAGAAAGCCATGCCCTAAATAAACAGTGAAACAAGTTTATTACATTGCCACTTTCTATTCATTCTAGCCAGCTATGTGTCCTTGAAGAATAATGTCTGTCTGTCATTGACTGAGGTCTTCAGTCCTATTCCAGTAGTTAAGCATGTTCCTTGCCACTTGTAGTGTGAGACAATGGTATTTATTGAGTTGGCCTAAAAGTAATTGTGGGTTGTGTTTTTTTTTATTCGATAGACATACATATCTTGAAATGTAGCTAACTTCATTGTAAACCACAGATTCATTCTGTAACTTTACAGCTGACAATTCAAGCTTGTTTTAGAAAAAGAAAGTGCACAATATCGTTAACAATTATTTATTTGGCATTAATTTCAAAATAGAAAATCAAAAGGGACATTTTCATCATATTTTGCTGTATTACTTCAGAAAAGGAAAAAACGCTGTGCAAACCCATAAAAAGTGATGTGATGTGTCTGGCGAAGATGCCTTAAAACTATGGCAGTGTCAGCATAGGTTTGCTGAATTTCAGTCTGGAGATTTTGATGTTACATATGTGACACGGTCAAGAAGGCCAATCAGAGTTGATAATTACTAAATAAAGGCATTGGTTGAATCCAATTGGCATTTAACGACACAAGAGATTGCTGATAATCTTAACATAGCGAAATCAAGTTTTAAAAACCATTTAAAATAACTTGGATATGTTAGGAAGCTCAGCATTTGGGTACCACAGGAGCTCAAAGAAATTCATCTCACTAAGTGTGTTGGCATCTGCAATTCTCTCTTAAAACATAAGGAAAACAATTCATTTTTGAAAAGTATGATAACAGGTGATTAAAATTGGATCGTCTACAACAACAGTGAATGAAAAAGATCATGGAGCAAGTGTGATGAACCAGCTCAAAGCACTTCAAAGCAGAACTTCACCAGAGGAAGGTGTTGCTGTCAGTCTGGTGGGATTTCAAAGGTAATTGTGTATTTTACATTGCTTTCAAGGAATCAGAACATTAATTCGGACATGTCCTGTCATCAACTGGATAAATTAAATGATGTCATCAAACTGACGCATCAGAATTGGTGAATTGCAAAGGTGGTGTGTTTCACCATGATAATGCCAGACCACACACAAGTTTGGTCACTCATCAAAAATTTTTGCACCTTGGATGGGATGTGTTACCACATCCACCATATCTGCCAGACCTGGCACCATCAGATTACTATTCGTTTTGTTCTTTACAAAATGCCTTGAATAGTAAAACCTTCACTGATGAGGATATTAAATTGTTCTTGGGACTGGTTTTTGTTGAAAAAGATAAGAACTTTTTTGAGTGTAGAATCATGAAGTTGCCTGAAAGATGGCAAAAGGTAATTGAACAAAATGGACAATACGTTGTTTAACAGTGTTGTTTCCCATGAAAAAGTCACCTTTCATTTACCCAGAAAAAAACTCAATTACTTTTTGGCCAACCCAATACATCTTGTTAGGCTGCAGCTTAAAACACAGAATTGCATAAAATTTATGCATACTTAACTGAAAAATGGCCATTTTATTAGGTGTTAGTAGTGTGTATGTGACCAATCCTAGTGAGTACTTTTCATATGAAATAATTTCAGACTCTATTATTTCTTCTCATCCTTTAATATTGAAGGATTCAAGAAAACCCTTTTCACATACGAATTAATTGATGCTGTGCTAGGATGGGGCTTTTTGGAGTAGGATTGGAGTTCAGATTCTTGCCACAACCGCAGCCCATGAAAGAACTACTAATGGACTGTGGCATTCTCACCCCTAGCTCTCACTTGTCAACTCCTACCAAAATGCTTGTCTTCTGGAAACTCACTAGATCTCAAAAAGCACCTAGGCTCGCAACAGCTGTAAGCTTAGAGTTTGCCTCTCCTGCTATGCTGCTCGGGCCCAGGGGGACAACCAGCCGCTGCAGAGCAGTTCTTTACTTGCAACTGTGTCTTAAACCTAGTGATTGCTCTTGTAGTACTTTTCTACCAGCACTGGGAGATGACTGACCTACTCTCCTTACACCCGCATCATTGGTGTTCTGTAAATGGAGCCATAAATACCCTTTTCCAGTAGCATGTTGGAAGTTTTTGACTATTTGAGTGATTCCTATAAAATCACACTAGTAACAACTTTCTTTGGCCACAGTGCAGAGTATTAACCTATTTGGAGAGACTTGCTGAGAAAAATTCCTGTTGTATAACTTCTGAACCCTCAGTTCATTTTGATAAATTTGAATATGATTAAAATAATTTTTTTATTTAACTATACACAAGTTAAAATTCAAGGAAACCTGCAAGTGTGATTTGTAACAAGACAGTAAAATATTGTTTTAAAATTCCGAAATCAATGTTGTGCTCAAGAAAATGGCTTCCTCCACAGCTGTTTTCGATAAGATTTTTGGGGTTGTTTTTTTTCCTGCCATTTTCCTGTACCACCAGGGAGTCTTAAGCATTCTTCTGCAGTATTATTATTGCTGGAGCTTCTCATGATCAGAGCTTGGTATTATATTCATAACTTATTTGCTGGATGTAAATGGATAGTAGCTGAAACCAAATTTCTTTTCACCTGTATAATCAAAAATATTATTTGGATTTCTAGAGGTGAAAGGAGGCAAGCTGAAACTTCACATCTTTGAAGAGAAAATTTCAGAGGCACTTTGTCACTGTCATGTCGTGGTGCAGACACCTGTCAGACTCTATTACAAATCCAACTTTCTTATTCGATGAGTTACTCAATTTGCAAATTGAGACCTCTCTGCTTTGTTAAAAATTATCACTGCTCATCCAAAAACCCTAAGTGTTTAAAAGTATAAGATGACAGCTTGAACACTTAGGGATGTGGACTGTCCTTATAAGGACAAATTACCTTTCTGGATGTCACATTTAAATGTTTGGCTGCCTATCATCTACAGGGAATTTAGTATGATAAATCTTTTTAGATCTCGGAGAGTTGAGGAATTGTAAGTGAAATGCACGAAAGGTTGAGGTTGAATTTTTCTTTGTGTTCATCTTTTACACAGTAGGCTTCAAATGTCTCTGATTTCAAGTACTGTAAGTGGAAGATATTGGTTGAGGTCATCTCTTTTATTCAAAAATATGAAGCTGTTGTCTTTCTTTTTCATCTACATAAGGATTTTTTTTTGTTGTTTGCTAAATATATTAGGCTGTTTTCTAGCATGATTGAAGATAGATGAAGCTAAAGATTAAAAGGTTAATTTTTTTTACTTTGAAAAGCATACAAAATGTAATAGTGGAGTGGATCTGGCCCATCATTTTGGTATCCCATTCTGTATTTTCATTGTCAATCGCAGTAATATTTGCTGTTCTTATGAGAATGGAGATATATGTGGGTTTTTATTCTAGGTGTTGATGATATGGATGCTCCTGTGGCAGTGAAAATGTGCTTTCTCCTTCTCATTTCTTTGATTTGCGTGTATTTTTGTGCTGGGGTTTTTTTTTGGTTGCAATAGACTATAACTTTCAGTAGTATTGATGTAATTCTTGCTGAATATATCCCATTAGATAGGTACCATTCATCTGTGGGCATTCTGTTTCCATTCAGTGTTTTATAGATATTTATTTTATTTAGGAAGTAGATTACTCTCAGAGGAAAACAGCTCTGATCTCCTGACATATGCCACCAAAAATTCTATAACCCGTTGGGGAGTATGAGAACCACATTTTCAGTTTTGCTTACTGCCATCCTTTTTTAATCCAGCTTGAAAACTGAACATTTTTTTTGAGGAGTATTCAGCTAATGACTGTCTTCAGCTCTGTGCCAGCTGTGGTTTCTTACTTCATGACTCAAATAAAGGAGTAGAGGAAGCAGCTTTTGACAGGCCCAAAATATCCTGGGGTTTGGCTGATATGGAAGAGTCCAGTAGGTTGGTCCTTTCTTTCCAGCTCTCAGAGATGTGACAGCTTGATCCCCTCAGTACCAGGGATGCTTCTTAGTGCCCTACTGAATGAATTTGGTTAAAGGCTGGGGGGGAGGGCATGGGTTGGTTCGTTGTTGGTTGGTTTTTTTTCACCTCTAGGCTCTTACAGCCAGTATGTACTGGTCCTAACACTGCGAGCTATTTCAGAGTTAACTTATCTATAGAATGTCAAGTTACTCTGGATTGCTGAGTTTGCGTATGAAGCCTTTCAAGCTAAGCAAAATTCTCTAGGCAGCAGGCCTGGCAAGAAGAACTTACCTGCTCCTCCTATAGTAAGATGTTGCTGAGACTCTTGTGCTGAGTGATGCTCTCTTATGATGTGTGATAGACCATGGCGCAAGCACTGATGGGTACTGTGCAATGTGATTCAAACACTACAGCTGCTTTGTATCCTCCTGGCACAGCTACCAGGCATTTGGGAGTTAGAGAAGTGCTCCCGTGTGTGGTGATGTCCCCAGCTTCTGAGCCAGTGCTTCACTTCTAAGGTCCTGTCACTTCTCTGGATTTCTGAGGTGGATTATTATGACTCCTTGAGGGTTCTGGAAATAGCCTGTGCTATACAGGGGAAATAAGAGGTCTGTGAAAAATCTCTAAAGACTCTGACCAAAGAAGAACTTTGGTGGTAGAGAAGCACGTCTCTGCACAACTGGGAAACTGCCTGCAGATTGGTGCTCAGGCCTGTCTGAGAGAAGCCTTCTTCAACTGAGAGGCTTGGGTCTTCTCAACGGTGTCTGCTTGCAGATCTCTGAGCACTGTCACCTTTGGCAGAGCAGTGAGTGTCAATTCTTTGCTCAACAGCAAGCGAGCAAATGAAGCAAATCAATAACGTGGAAAAAGAAGCCAGGGTAGGTGTTCCCTGACAAAGTTCAGTTTCCCTCAGTTAAGGAGTGTACAGGAGCATCATGCTTTTTCAAATCTCTCTAGCTGTCACTGACTTGGCTTTGAATGTGTTGATCCTCAGCTGTTCCTTAAGTGGAACAGAAATAACTATGGTTTATGGTTTTTTTCCATTGTCATTGCCCTGCTGCACACTTGCCTGGCAGCACAGGCTTTGCTGCACAGTGTTATTTCAGTTCTGAGCATGATGATGGCAACATTAATTTGGGAGCTTATGGACAAAGTCAGGGATGAGCTTTGATGGTAAGGATTTAAGATAAACATCTATCTTATCATACCTGCAGAGGTCTCAAGAATCTTTTTTCTTTTTTAAACATTGCAGGAGATCACAGAATCACAGAACGTTAGGGATTGGAAGGGACCTCAAAAGATCATCTAGTCCAATCCCCCTGCCGGAGCAGGAACACCTAGATGAGAGATGATGAGGTGATGGTTATAAAGCAGAATTGACTTGGCCAATTCTCAATTTTAACTACAAGTGAGTTTGCTGAAGCCCTTCAGTGTTGTATCCAGTCTTGACAAAAGTCAGTTCCCTTCCCAAAAGACCTCTTTTTAATGTCTGTAGAAATATATTAGACTTTCATCAAGGCCTCAGGATGAGAGATATTCTTTTGAGTTTTCCTAATTGTTACAAATTAAAAGAAGGAAAGAAGAGCTTAACTGTGGAGAGGTGAAGGGGAAGGTCTTTTTGTTTTATCAGATCTATTTCTTAATCCAAAGTTTGGAAGTAGAGGCAGAGAATAGCATCGACTGATGAATTCTAAGTAGTGGATATACAGTGCTGTATGACAACAGAAAGGATTTTTATAATTCACAAGTAATTTCACAGGCACTTCTATCCTGAACCTGAATGAAACAAGTTGTGGAGAAGTTTGAAGTGAGTTGTTCTATGTTAACTTCTAAAGATTTCAAATCCTATTGAGTGACTTTGAGTGGAGGTGTGAATTAATGAGAAAGTGGGGTCTCTCCCCAACCAGAGGAAGGAACGAATTTGCTTTCAGAACATGATTCGGGTTTTAGAAATCGTAGTACCTCCTACTGGTGACTTTACTTGTAACCTTTAATAGGATTTTTTCTCCTCTTGTTCCTTTGAGTTTCTAAGCTTTTCATTAAAAGAGGTCCTCAGCTATGCCTACGTATCCATTCAAGCTTCCTGCTCGTAAACTAGGAGGTGTGGAATGTTGTTGTAGTCCAAGTCATCTGGTTTTTTAGAATCATAGAGTCATAGAATCATTTAAGTTGGAGAAGACCTTCATGATCGTTGAGTCCAGCCGAGTTTCAGCCACTGCCTGAAACCACAATCACTATAGTGCATTTCAGGAGTGCAATATCAAACCTGCTCAAAAAGGCAACAGACCTGGACCTCAGTTGGGTAGTTGAGAGTTGACTGCTTACATGTAATCTTGGAAAGTTTTCAGACTAATCAGGTATTCATGTGAAAAAGATTTCACACAAAAGCATTGTGTTGATTTTCAACAATCTCAAGCTGGGGAACATAAACGGATTACACTCATTCCTATGTAGGTTATTTCTGTTGGTTATTTGTTTGGTTTTTTTAAGTTGCCAATGTTACTTCAGTACAGGTTACTTTCTCATGTTTGATTGTGTTCTTTAACTCCTTAAGAAAATCAGTACTGAAAAATTAAATAGTGTGAGAAATGCAGCAATTTTTGGTATGTGGCATTCCCAATAGTTCAGTCCTGGTAAAGTGGAGAGTCTGTCACGACAACTATAATTGTTTTGCTTTTGACAAGACTGAAAGCCAGAAGACTCACTGTGATGTTTTTCTATGCTGGAGATGATACTACAGCTCACAGATCTGAAGGTTATCATGGTACAGAAACAATGTGCGCATTTCCTCTGTGAATTGCAATCTTTAACAAATTTGGCTGAATACCATTTGTAAAATAACTGACTTTTCTAAGGCTGGACAGCCCATGGGTGACAGAACTGAGACTAAGCCTAACTTCTGGCTGCTCTTATGGTGCCTGGCCCACTGAGGCACCCTGCTTCCCTGTAAATTATTTGTATATGTAGAATTGCTTTCCCTCGTGAATTAGCGTATTGAATAGGAAAAGAAACCCAAATACTTCAGTATAGGGTTCTGCGCATACTTGATAGTTTCCTAAATTTATTTTCTATTCTGTAAAAAAGTAGATCAGGTGGATAAGCTATCTTCTTCAAAATTATAAACTAAAATATGTTCTGCTTCAGTTATTTGTTAAGCAAAAATGTAGTTTACAATATTTCACAATTTTTATAGACTCCATGGCTTGGCTATTTTTTGTACCTACAAAATAACATTTGTTTGGTTTGGTTTTAGTGAATGTGTGCAGTATTGGAACTATCACTTAAAAACGTCTGATTTTCCTTCTAAAATGTTTTACTAGCTTATTTCAGGGAAAAAATACAAGCCTCTTTTTTAAAGGAATAGGTTTGATTTCAGTGTCTGTAAATTGTTTAACATATACAGTTGAGTCAGCTATGTAGAGTAACACGGGCTTCAGTGGTGACATGAGTCTGAGGGGGGAAAATGATATCACAAGAATGGAAGCAAATGTGTTCTCTCGCTCTGGTTGTGAAGCTTTTAATTCCACACTTGGGGAAACAGCAGGATTTACTGGGGTCAGTTGTACTCCACTGGGATATGTATT
The DNA here is from genome assembly GCF_000695765.1 of Mesitornis unicolor. Taxonomy (NCBI): domain Eukaryota; kingdom Metazoa; phylum Chordata; class Aves; order Mesitornithiformes; family Mesitornithidae; genus Mesitornis; species Mesitornis unicolor. The sequence goes on from NW_010198253.1 coordinate 28,288, forward strand.
ATTAAAGTGTGTATATACGTGCATATAAGTGTTGCAGGCAAGAGTAGAAGGTCAGAACATACTTTGCAGTTTTATTGCATTGCATTAGATTTACCTTTTAAAACTTACTTGTTCTCAAAATCAGATATAAAACAACCACCCCCCTAGCATATGTATTTACTTGATAAATATTTAAATAGTTGCATTTATTATGACCAGGAATAAGAAAATAACCTTGTCCTTTTTTTTTTTTTGGTGGGGTTTTTTTTTTCAATTTAAGAGTTGCTTTTACTGTTTTTCTCTTATTGGACCTTATGTACTTGAGTTTTTATAATCATTTTAGGAACTTATTTTCAGGACACTTCTCTCAGAACTCATGGTACAGTGCCCATATGTTTATTTGTGTGTGACACACAGCTCAGATCTCCTTTCATCATTTTTTACCTTGTATACCTTCCCCTGGATGAAAATTGGGCCTGACTTATGTTGTGCTGCCAGGGTGCTGTGGTTTCAGAGTCAGCATAGCCACCTGCAAATGGATGAGTTTGCTATGGCTGGGGCAAAAGGGGTACCCCTGCTTGGGTTTGGGCTGGAGGAGAGGACAGATGTTGGTGCAAAGGCTCTTCTTGGGTGCACCAGGAACCAATCTGTCGTAAGTTTGCAGTGGAATCAGCAAAACATATAAAAAAATTTAAAAAAATCTTTAATACTGTCACATTCTTCTATCTTGTACTTTATTCTTGAAGGTGATAGCAAAGGTGTGGGCTTGTGTGGGCCATTTTCAGATTCAGAGTCTGTTAAAATAACACAATGCTTAGAATCACTTCTATGACTGTAAAGCTGTTTACTCACAGCTTACAAAAATGCTGTGGAACTACTCCCAAAGCTCATGCTCATACTTTTAATAGTATATTACAAATTAAGTAATAGTAATGTAATATGAAATATCCACTGCGGTTTTATTTAAGTTTTCTTTTTAAATTTAGAATAATATGGAGATAACATAATTATGTTAATGTACATATTACTAAAGGCTGGACAAAGTTGAAAGAAAATGTATTACATATTAGATATATAAATGGCAGAAGAATTCCTCTGCTCTCTCCATATCCTGTGCTCTTCATTCTGCCTGCAGGATCTGAGCCCCAAAAGGAAAATATAATGAAATATTTAAAAAAAAAATTTTGAGGTTCTTTTCCTTCTTCCTGAACAATTTACACTGATTGGATTGCAGCCTGAAATTTCCATTTTAGCTGCCGTTGCTTTGAGTAAAACAATTACTTTTTATTAAAAATGTCAATTCGAATGATTATTTAAATCTGGCTTAAATGAAAAAAAACACAACTATTTTCTGGTTACCTTGTTTTGTATGGGATTCTGTGCTATGGAAACTGGACATAATTTTATTGAATTGATTTTCTTTTAATTGGTATTAATGAAAATTACATGTGTGTGTAAAGGGAGGATACAATTCCTTAAGGGCCTTAAATTGTCCTGATGCACAGGTGTAATTTTCATTACTCTTAATAGGAGTTGTATTTTTCTCAGTGGTGAGAATTCCTTAGGTCCAGATCGTGGAGAACCTCTGTGGAAGTGGTAGCGTAATACTTTCTTGGCATGAATGCAGCAAGGGAGTGTTTGCAGTAGTCAGAATGGGGATCAGAGTCATGAGGCAAGTTACAGGCAAGGTGGCACCTCAATTCTTCTTCACTTGGCTTGGGACCTGCCATTTGCAAAACTCACAGCCTTTCTATAAGTATGTATGTATGTATAGTATTGAAACAGTCTGGTGTAGGAACCTCAGGGTAAAGATAATTCAGCTCTTTGTACCCTTCCTGTATGCCTGTCATCAAATTCATGTTACATGACATCCTCTTAGATATTAGTAGATCTTAATTTTTATGTATCTGATACCACTGTACCACAATATTAATCTAGTCAGAATAAGTACTCTAGTCAGACTAAGTTAATCCAGCTGGAGTAAGTAGTTCAGTATTTTTATTTTAGTCTTCATTGCAGAGATGTATAACTTGCTTGAATTAGAAGGAGGAGGTGTTTGGTCTCAGCCGAGAGATTAACTATGAGTTTGCAGTCAACCTTAAGGTGCAGCTTCTTAGACCAGGAATGGCAGAGTGGAAATTTGTAAATGACTGAAGAAAATCCATTATTATGACATTTCCTGGTGAGGTATGTTTGTGAAATCAATGTTTTGATTTGATCTTTAGGTACTGTCCTGTTTACAAGGAAAAAAAATAGTTACAGATTTATACAAAGTCTGATAAACATGATAATAAAGAGTGAAGACTTTTGAAAACTTATTTCTTTGACCATAATTTCTTGGTTTGGCAGTGTGTATTCTGCACTGATGGAAGTAACCATAATTTAATCACAAAGGCTGCATTGCTAACTTTCTCTTAATTTCACTGTTTATGGAAATATATTCCTTGTTGCAGTAATATGCATGCTGAAGTATCTGTATATGGGGACAATGGAATGAGTTGAGGGATTTGCTGATTTACTCTGAAATACTTTTTTTTTCATAGTGTTTATGCAACAGAAGTTAGTATAGCATTAGAATTTCAGTCAGTCTGACCATTGGCAGTGATTTATAACCAGAATTTTAAATGAAATTGGGAATTAGGGGAGAAACATTATTTTCCAGTCAAATCAAGCAGCTGTATTGTGGACAAGGGGTATTTCTTCTTGACTTATACCCAATCTGTGTGCGTCAGGAACTTCAATCTGAAGGAGATTATAATTTTAGCAGTAATTGCCATTTAAATTCCATTCCTACCAGTTAAAATGATGAGAGGAAAATATAAGAAAAACAGATGCTTTGACCGTGTAGAGCTCAATAGATCCTCAGATCCTACCTAAGATACCAGAAGTTCTTCCCTACCAGGATTCAAGAGTGAGAACTTTTCTTGCATTTTTTTGCTCTGTGGTGCTGTATTTAAGTATTTTGTCTCACCAGTAAGCAATGAGGGCATTCCTTACTGGGTGCATAATGAATACCAGTGTTTACCACTGTTATTTCCTACCACTCCACCGAGAGCTGAGGAGTTTTGCTCGGGACTGGCTGTATTGGTTGTCTTCCTTACTGGCAGTGCTGTCTCCACTGTGGAAAGGATCTGCTTGCGTGTGGAGTAGAAGAACCGCTACCTTGCACCGATGTTGAGGCCCCATCCAGCTCCACTGCATCTACTCCCTGTACATGCATGAAAGTGGAGCATGACTGATTTCACACCTCTCTTCCATGGCGCTTGATACAAATAGCAATTTCTGTACCAACATTTAAGTAGAGAGAGGGAAGGAATTAACAATGATGTGGTCTAAACTGCGTACAGAGATTCAGCGCAAATATCAGAGAAAGAATTATTCAAAGATACGGAAGTACAACAATGTGATAAATATACAGCGTGAGCTTACCAACGTCAGATCTTTCCCATCTAGCTAGGTACCTATCTTTAGTAAGCTTGTTTGATACCTCTTAAAAAATTGTATGGTTGGATTTCAAATAAACATCAAATAAGGTGCCACTGGAGAACTGGTATGGTTACAGAGATTAGTACAAAATGTCTGAGGTGATAACACATTAGTTAAAGGGATAATAACAAGAGGTTATCTTTAAAATGAAATGGTGAGTCAAAAGGTAGAGGTTACATTCCACAAGGAGTGATCTTGATACCAATTTTACTTATTGTTTCCAGTAAGTTTCAGTAAAATAGTACTTTGGAGTTTGTTAGTAACATGAGTTATAGGGGTATTGTAAAATTCAAAACAGATTATCAAATTATAAAGCTGAATGACTTTTATAAGAGGAATAACAATAATATGATGAGATCTAAGACTTTTTAAAAGGGCAGGTAGTGACAGAATGAGGGGGAATGGTTTTAAGCTGGAAGAGGGTAGATTTAGACTGGATATTAGGAAGAAATTCTTCACTCTGAGGGTGGTGAGACACTGGCACAGATTGCCCAGGAAAGCTGTGGATGCCCCCTCCCTGGAAGTGTTCAAGGCCAGGTTGGACAGGGCTTTGAGCAACCTGGTCTGGTGGGAGGTGTCCCTACCCATGGCAGGAGGTTGGATTGGATGATCTTTAAGGTCCCTTCCAATCCAAACCACTCTGTGACCACATGATCATGTGAGTAGTGACTAATATTATTTTCACTATAAAGTCAAAGGCTTGTCCATTGGAAATAAGTGTAAAATGATATGATTATTTTATCTTATCATCAGACAAAAAGTTTCATATGATCTCCAGATATAATAAAATGAGTAATGGCAGTTCTACTATAAGCCAGCCAAAGTACTTGCAGTGAAGGGATGTTCAAGTATTAATGCTGTTGAAGTTTGCCTGAGTGAGACACCTGTACACATAAAATAGTGTCTGCATTTCTGGATGAAGCAGAAGATGTGAACAGAGATCTAAAAGTAAAGGCTAGAATAATCTGACTGAAAATGGAGATGACCTGTTTTGTTTTTACCTGTTTTGTTTTTACTCTTGGCAGATGGCTAAGTTGGAAAAAGTGGCCATAAGGAAAGAAACTGAAAATGGAAGAAAGATTTCTAAATCTTTAGAGGAGGCAGGTTTTGGAACAGTCTACCTGTAGAAGCAGGGGACAACAAAAATTTCAGAAGTGGAATGTGCAATGTACGTGACTGACCTTGACAGAAAAAAATCCTTGCGAGTTTGCTGCAGTCTTTGCAGTATGCCCCATAGCAATTGCAATGAACATGGAGTGCCTGCTAAGTACAATTTTAAGCATGTCCACGCAGGTGACCCAAAGCTGCAGTCTGGTTTTTCTGTAACAATTTCCTTAAAATATTATTCTGCAATTTGGGGTTTGAGGAGGAAAAGGGTTGGCTTCTTGGCAAACAAGTCTAAAAGCATTCATTGGAAGTAGTTCAGGAAGGTAAGTTATGTGTTGTTGAGCCCGTGGATTATCCAGTTGAAGTCATGGAAAAGAAAGTAAATGAAGATTGACAGTGAGAGACAATAGTTAAGATGATACCAATATTCAGTATGGAAAAAAAGATGCTCACAGGTGAGCTTAACTTAGTAAAATTTTGCAAGCTGTTTATGAATCAAATTCATAGGCACTGTGTATAATGGAAATGAAAACCAGAGAACAAAGAATGAATCTGATGATACTAAGTCTGTAGATTTTGCAGTCATGAATGGGTAAAGAAGCAATGCGAATTCACCCGGGGTAAGAAAAAATATGGGGAGGGTGGAAAATGAAATTTTCCGAAGAAAATGTGACTGGATAGCCATATGGAAAAGTGGTCTGAAATACAGATATCAGAAGTACTCAGTGTTCAGGAGACACTTGAAACAGAATAACGTCAAAATGTTTTGTTGCCACCATTTGTGGTGCTGTGCTGTTGACAAAGCAAAGTCAAATTGTAACTCGGCTTTAGATGCATCCAGACACTCGCTAAACACAATTTACTCTGTTGAAACATCCTTTCCTACTTTTGTTCGTTTTTGGGTAATAGAAGTTGTGCTCACTGAAGAAGAGACAGTTATTACTGCAATGTGTTTGATAAATGGAAGGGAAATATTTACTGAGATATGGACAGTTGGAACAAAGATAGCCTGTCAGGTACTGACAGACACTGGCAGCTTCTAAGCATTTGAAAATAGGGTGCTTGAATGAGGCTGGGAATATGTGGATTTTTAATAAAATAGAGGAGAATTAAGGAAAATTTAAACTGAATATAAAAGTTCAGTATTAGCTTTTGTTAATAGCTAATTTAATGAAGGTGTTGGGACAGCAGGGAGAATGCTATGGTGAAGCCTGAAAAATAGTTTCCCTTGTGCCCTTCTTTTTTCATTCATTCGTAACATGTCAAAAACCTTTTGTGTACTGAAATATTCCAGGCTTGGTCTCTGGTAGCAGTTTGACTGAAATAAATTCAACCATTTATGAGTTGTAGGAATCAGAAAATCAGCGTTCCTGTTGCAGAGTGAGCCATACGTTCTCTTTGATCAAAATTTTGGTTTGTGAGGTTTTTTTTCTTTCAAAAGCAACTCAGACTTTGACTCGTAATATATTCGCACAGCCTATCAAGGACCAAAACTGGAAGATGGAAACTGTTAAATGATACATAGGCCATTCAAAAAGTCATAGAATCATAGTATGTATTGGGTTGGAAGGGACCTTTAAAGATCATCCAGTCCAACCCCCCTGCAGTAAGCAGGGACACTGTTACTAGATCAGGTTGCTCAGAGCCCTGTCAAGCCTGATCTTGAATATTTCCAGCAATGGGGCCTCCAACACCACTCTGGGCAACCTGTTCCAGTGATCTACCAAAGTCACTTTAGAACATGTTCAGTTAACTCTCTACTGGGAAGTCTACCACTGGCCAATCAGGCCTCTGAACCATTGCAATACATGAATTTTTTTTCACCTATGCTTTCTGACCAGAGCTGGCACTAGAGCCATATTGCAGCATCTGCTTCTTGCAGTGGTTCAAAATATTGTCTCTGATTTTATCATCAACATTAGAATAAGACAGCCATGATTAAAAAGAGAAAAAAGATCCTGTGGTAATGATCAACTTTATTATTATTACATTGTAAAATACATACATTTTCTGAGAATACCTTTCATTTATTTTGTATTTTCATTCTATATATTGTATCTTTTCTTAAAAGGTTAAGGAAATCCCCATATAAATAAGAAGGCTGCTCCTATTAAGAGTTACTTAGTTAAACTGTCCAGAAAAAAGCACAGAAAAGCCTGATGTTGCCATTAGAACAGTTCTCAAAACCTGTATTTGGCTTCTGTCTTTTCTTTTGGTACCACTTCTCTTCCCCATAACATGAGTGAATTTAGTTACTTTGTAAGAAGTGTGTCTGCACTTCACTTTTACGGCATGGGAGGAATATACGGATATACCAGGAAAGATAAAGATCAGGCTAGAACTGGCCCTATCAGCTTAATTCACCTGCGTTATTATGGCACTGGGTACTTGTGTAAGGGCTGTTGAGCTTCTCCTTGGGAAAAGATGATGTTCAGAAGAGGCCACAGGCCTCGTGAGTTGTCCTTGCAGGCTGGGCATGGCTGCAAGCAGCTGGGACTAAGTCCCCACTGGGGTATAACTGTGTTGCAGTCAGAAGGAACTGATTTGTTTGGCTGTTCTATAGCATCGTTGCCACATTATTTTTCAGACTGTCAAGTGCCATTACGTTATGGCATCCATAATGCTCTACTGATGGCATTACAATCTCTCATTTTGGGAATCTATCCCCACCTTGCTTGTGTTCAGCTCTTGGAGAAATTTTTGCAGAGCTAGTTTGTCAAGCAGATAAACAGGAAACTGGTCAGTGGGTGCTAGGTCTGGGTATGTAGAATAGCTGTTGGTAGGAGAAATGGTTGCCCCCGTGGCTGGCTGAGCCTGGCTGATCTCCCACATCTGAAAGGAAGCAAAAAACCGAGGAGGAGCGACTCACGTGTGCCCAAGGGCACAGGCATGGGGACCCCACAGCATTTCTCCAGAGAGATTTGCTATGTTCCCTTCCCATACACAGGATGAACCTTCCAGAGGGGCAGCACAAAGCTTTTCTGTGGAAGCATTTTGAAGTGCCTCATTTATTAAATTTGCATGTCAGTGTTTAAGTTATTTTGGCAAAAGCTTTATCATGGTGTAAAAATAAGCCTGTACATAATGGTCCAAAACTTGTTCCCAGGTACATGACCTATTGTTTATTCCATTGACTTCAATAAGCAAATGGAAGTAAAATGTTGAAAAAGAAGTAATGTTAATAGCAAGAATTATTTTGTTTGGTAAGGAGGAAACAGCCAGTTTTTAAATTTTAACACTTGTTCTCTAGAACATGTTCTGTATGTCTTTAGTTCAAAACACATTGTATCACTGCCAGTGCTTTGAGAGACCAACAGGAAGCAGCTTCTGCAACAAGGCTTTTGTATATTCATCAGCTGCTGTATATTACATACTCCAAATTGCATGAAAAAAGGGGATCTCTGATAACACACATTTTGAAGAGGGATTTACATTTAATAAATGTTTACAAGTATTTTCATAAGCTCAGTTTATGACAGTGTTGGCTTCACGTGATTGATTACTCAAATGTTGCCTTTCCTCAAATATAGATTGTGCAGTTGTCTCTAGGAGTTATTTATATTTCCTAGTATTTATGATCTGCAAGGCCGCTTGGTTATTAACATTAGTTATAGCTATTTCTGTAGATACTTATCTGAACCACAAGTTTTTGACACATTTCTTTTTCTTTAACAAGCAAAGCATATCTACAGCTATAAAAATGTTCTCTGATACAGAAAAATATATGTATGATACAGCTATTGCCTAGGTATACTCTAGTGAAGATGTAGTTTAGATTTCCAGTAGAGAAAAGTGTAGGTATGCAAACAAATTGCCACTGTAGTAACATTAAAGAATTTTATTTTTTTTCCCTCCGAATAGCAGATTTTTATTACAGGTATTCTTCACCCTTCTCCAGACCTCACTGTCTTCTTTGAAGTGGCAGAGTACTGGCAAGCATTTTATTGAAAATAATTTAGTCTTAAGTAATATTTAGAATTTATTATTGAGCTTGAGCTCACCTGTTGTGAATTAAGTCACTTAGATGCACAATAGGTGTATGCATGATATGATGGTGCAGATTTTAAGAATATAATAGTAATAATAATAGTATTAATAATAGTACTAACAATAATGATGATGATGATAATAATAATAATAATGATAATAATAATAATTATGTTGTGCGATTCTAACTAAAAGTCAGGTCTCACCTGAATGTGACACAAGGGCAGTATGCAGTGATCAGGGTGTGGTGTACAGCAATTGGACCTGGTGACCAAGATTAATGAAACTCACATGGGTTTTAATTAGTGCAGCTGCAGTCATCAATTATCTAGAGAACACAAATATTGTTATATTTTGGGAAATTCTTGATTTATTTTATTCCATTGGCCAGTAGATATAGATGAATGAGTTCTCATCATAAACATTCTGAGAAAAACTGCCTGAGGCCATGGTTTATTATTTAGGACACAATCAGTAAGAGTGAGCGCTACTGAAGAAAACATTGTAAACTGGTCTCAGTATTAATTTGGAAAATTTGCTGAAATGTGTGGCCTTGTATGGGTCGTCAAAAACATTAGAGCATCTCAAACAAAATACAGAACAATCTGTCAGGCAGGGAATGTGCAAGTATTATTGTCCGGCAGCTGATCCATAACAGAATGTCAGTGCATGTACACTTAAAGCAAGTATCAACAACATTTAATTTGACACATAATGTGGTCTTCTTTTATTATCCTTTAAGTGCATGTCTTAGAACACTGAAGACTGGACAAGTAAGTAGGGGGAAAAGAGCTGAAACATGACAACCCTTTGCAAGTCTGAAAGAAATCACAATCTAAAGCTTTTCAGAGGTATATGTGTTTTCAAGGCAACTATTTAAAATAGATGCAGGGAAAAAGAACAGGAGGAAGAAGGAAACTTGATTAAAAATTCCTTACTATAATTTAATTTTAAAATTGTTGCTTCTCTTAATGTGCTCTGAAACCTGTGTACCAACATTTAAAAATAAATTTATATGAGTGCTAACTACTAAAAACAACATCTGCATCTGTCATGTAAACTGAGAAAAGGACACAACTACAGACATAAGGATTTTTCAGAAAGTTAAATGGTAGTTTGCCTGCATGTACTTTTTTTTCCTGAATGTTTTACTACAGTTTGCATTTGTCTCTTCTAATCTGTGGAAAACAAGTAAGGTACACAGTGCTGCTCGAATCCCTGCTCTTATTTTTCACCAAGCTAAACTGCTAAACAAGGTAATACTTAAATATGAACAAGAACTAAAAAGAATATTAAAATTTATTTACTCAGAACAGAGGAATGGTTCAAGGGCTGCACTTCAGTGACTTAATTCAAAGCCTTCCCCCCCCCCCTTTCATCTTTTCCTCCATCTTCCTATTTCCTCCTATTGAAACAATTAGTTAAATTCCAGGTCAACATAATTCTAGATAAGATTATTACCTTTGTTGGGGCATAGCCCCGTTGTCCCTCGAAAGGAAACATGTTTACATACTGCCAGCGTACTGGGGCGCAGGCTGTCTTGTTACCCAGCCTGCACAGTAGAGCACATGTATCTGATGTCCTTATTTCTCACTGGTAGCTGTCACACTGACAATTGGAAAATGCTGTAATTTCCTTAGTTTGCATTATTTTTATATCCCCTATTGTTTTTACACATGACCTTTACCTCTCCATTCTCCAATTAGCAGAGTGAAAGCCATTGTTCATTGAGTGAAGGTATTCATGCCCAGGGGAGCAAAATTTATTTTCTATATATGCTATTGTAGGTGGTGGGGATTCTTTATTACTAAAGAAATAAACCTTCATCTTAACCTTTGTTTGATTAAACTAACCCCAGACATCACTTGAGTTTGGGCAGGAACTTCCATCAGCTTGAGAATAATTATTGTACTGGCTTTAACTAGCAATCAGTGAACGTTTATATATATATGGTTATGAACTGTGTGGGCCCATTATAACACCCGCGATGGGTAACTAATTTAACTAATGATTTCACCCAGGTTTTTCAGTTTTCTTGGAATCTACATTTCTTAGCTAATACAGAGTCTGGGCAATCATTATAATTGCATCAACTGTGTTAACTAAAGCAGTTAAGAAATGATGGAAAGTGCAGTAATATAAAAAAAAAATAGTTCATATGGTATCAGAAATCAACACATGGCATTGCAGTTATCAAGAAACAATGAATCTGGCTAACTTGAGGCTATAATCTGTTAAAAAGGGAGATCTTTTTTTTTTTGTGGTCAAAGTAGGTGATTCAATGTTGATACAAACTATTGTTCCTTACATGGTGCTTCATTTCCTTCTTATCAGTATTGTATCCCAGCAATATCATGGGACTGACAGTATAAGTTTGGCAAAATGCTTGTAAAATGAGGTTGGAAAAAATACTATTTAGTTGCTCAATTTTCAAATAATGGTAGTTCAGTAGTTCAAAATCACTTTGCTAAGGTGTAACTTTTTACTAGAGCATTGCCTCTTGTAGATATCTATCACACACAAGTACAAAACCTAATATGAAAATCATAATTTTGAAGATATCTAATTTGTCTAGAATTTGGCCAGCCATAAGTCTTTATGCCCTTGTAATTGGAGCTTCTAATAGTTACAATGTTATTACCAATTCAAAGCTTTGCTTTGGTTTTGTTCAAGATTGTATGAGTTCTTTTGATTGCGAATAGGGTTTTTTCATATTGAGCTTTTGAAACCATTGAGTACTTTTCATAGCTTTATAGTTAATAAAGTAATAATTTATCAATAATAAAGTCCAGTCCTTATTTGTTAATAAGAGGCTCCAGTCTGTTGGTACTAGTTTAGTAAACCAGGAATACTGGTTTAATCAGTCTAATGAATTCGTCTTGCAGTAGTATCTCCATTACTTAGTGGTTTGATCTGGCTTGTAAGATACCTGTGGCTAGACTTCCTAGTAGGACTTTCAAGCAGGTGAGAATTTCAGGAAGTTTTAGCTGAGGTCTGTGGCCCCTGGAAAACGCGTAACTCAGCAAACCGCCTTGTCCCTTGGGTCAGGAGTGTGTGTGCAGGGAACATTTTTCTGCTCATTTGTGAGAGCTGACATGAAGGTAGGGTCTCCAGCTCAGCTTCATAGTTGCAATAACAGCTTTCTTGAAATAAAGAGTTTGTTCACATGATTCACTCATAGTGTTATGACAGCTGTATTCCTAATCTCTTTTTGGATTTTCTATCAGTCTCCCTGGATAGATTTTAAAAGACAGCATTGATAGGGTGATTGTCAGTGACAAGACTGAAGCTGTTATCAGGCAGAGGCTGCTCTTGCTAGCCAGGTGACGACTCTACTGCTCAGTCCTGGATATTTTTGCTCTCCTGGATATTTTTGTTTCAGGAACAACCTCTGACTGTGTTTGCTGTAGATCTGCTAGAGTTACTGACTTTCTGTTTTCACATGTTTCTAGCAGCTACTTTCTGTGTTGGTCTTCTCTGCTGTCTTTTAACTGGGTTTGTGAAATTCTGTGCTCACTTCAGCCATCCACGCTTTGAGCTGTTTGTAGAAATGGCCTTAATGATAGATAGACTTGAACACAATCCTTTCTTAGTTGTTCTCTAAAAGTATGATGTATAAATTATATTTTTTTTTTGGTCAGATGCCTTTAGCAACTATTGGTGATCATACAAACAATAGTATCATGTCCATACTGATATTTTTTTCAAACCGGTCATAAAATAGTGGGGATTGCTACACGTATGAATGTACTTTGTACATCTGTTAGTTATTCAACTTCAAAAGCTTCACAGCTTTGTGATCTCTGTCTTCCAATATTTTAACTGATACTTGACTCTAGTTCTGTTTGTTCTTCTCACAGCCTTCTCAATATATTGCCTTATCTAACAAAGTCTTTCTTGTATTCAACATGTTATTATTGATGATGCTATACGATGCTGCTTATATGCTGCAATATGCTATATGTTTGGGGTTTTTTTGTTGGATTGGTTTGGTTGGTTTTTTTTTTTAAGTCAGGCTAATTTGTACATAAAACTATATCTTATTAGTGATATTTGGGATAAATAGTGTCCAGTAAGGTATTCAAACTTTATGGTCAGCTTGTCTAAAAATGTGTCTACTTAAGGACTTTCCTATAAAATGTTTTCGGTATTTTTTCTGATGTAGCTTCTTAATTATTAATTAACATCTCTTCAGGTCACTTTGTATAGCAAAGGACCCTATAGTATACCTTATGTTGCTATTTCAACTATAATAGCTGGATGCAATGTAACTTGATTATGAAATCGTAGATCTAAAATGCCTGGAAGGTAAAAAGAAGTTACGGTGCAACTTCCTGGGTTATTTCTAGTTAGCTTGCTATTTTGATTACTTAATCTGTGTCTGTGGTTTGGAAAAGAGAATTCTAAATTATGGTCAGTATTTGGCCAATATGAAGATACATGCTTTTACTACCTTCATTTTTTTTGGGTAGTCACGGATAATTTTCTCTCATCAGTCTGAACACCTGTCAATATTATACTTTTGCACACAGAAGCTATACTTGAGGAGGAAAGAAAACCAAACCAATAGAATACAGAACCCAAATCTACAATTCAGTGTCAATACTGTGTGCCTGGTGTGATAGGACCTTGCGAACCTTCTCCACCAAAATAACCTCTCGGCTGTAATGGCTTTTACTTCCTGCCCACAAGAGGCTCCAGCCTCTGGTTTAGTTTTTGTTACCTGAGGTTTCATGTTCTGTGTATTATGGGTTATATGCAGGAAACTACAAAATATTTGAATAGAAAAAACAAAATATATCCTCTCCTTGGAATAGTTTAAGTATCTTATTTTTGCCACTTTGGGAGAAAGAAACAAGTTTTCTGGGTGCCTATTTGCTGCTTTCCTTTTTGTAACCTATCTATATACAAAAAAATGCTTGAAGAAAAAGCTAATGCAAAGAGTATTTGCATGTGGAAATATGTTCTACAGAGTTGTTCAGCTCTTTGTGAAATACAAAGTGTCGTCTTCAGTGTCATGCTGCCCTTTTGTTCTGAAGTTGTATTTTGTGTTTGTGGAACATAATTGTCATGGAGGGTCACTGTTACGAAAAGTTGAAAAGGGCTAATGTATTGATGGGTTTTGGATCCCAAGACAAGGACTTGAACTTTATTAGCAAAAGAATAGGAACCACTGCACTGTTGCTGTGTCTTATGCAGCTTAATGCCTGGGCTTGAGTTGTGTACAGTTGAAAACTTACTCTGCTTTTGACATTTTTATTTTCTTATCTGAGCTGTTATTCCACTGAAAGGAATATTGGTTGGAGTTCCTCAAGGTGATACAATAAAGCCTTTATTTAAACTGCAGCCATGTTAGCTTTAGAAGTCAACATTAGAGATGTTATGTTATGCGGGGCCGGATGTCAGTACTTTGGAGGAAGAGTTCCTAGGAAAAAAAAAAAAGCATATTTTATAAATAATGGTGCTGTTGTAGGTGAGCTTATTCCTTAACTTATGAGGTACAATTGATATGCTGTCTTTCTCTTCAAGCAACTGGGCATCTTGATTTCAGGTCAGATGCTGGGTGTAACGGTGCCCTCTGATGCAGTTAAGTGACAGAAATATAAGGGTTGTTTTTTCTAAGCTTTGCTTCCGGAATCCAATAGGGCAAAATG
>NW_010198253.1:47500-57500 GCF_000695765.1 Mesitornis unicolor
CTTGCAATTGTTTACCATTGTAAACAGCAGAGTTATTATGTGTTTACCCTTTTTGGTGTTCAGAACCATTTTTTAAATAAGTTCATTAACACCTGCATACATTTAGCTATGAAAAATGACATATTTTTTACATGCTCATACCTTAAAAATATTTGAGTCAACTAGTGACAGTAAAATGCATCTAATTTAAAGCATAGTTTTATTGAGGTATGATTTGGAAAAACAGAATTGTTGAAAAAGACTAACAGTTGCACAGCTAATACAGAAAGGTTATGAAGATTCTCTATATGACAGTTTTCAAGTTTAATTTGGGAAGGCAACTCTACACTTGAACAACAGAGCTGCTGTATGAATTCCTGAGGCTCATGAAAAAGGTGCCTTTTTATGGGGGGAAGTGGGGACTAGTTAGCTGTTACTTGGGGGTGGGTGTTTGTTCTTTTTATTTGATTTTTTTTTCAGTTTGTTTGTTTTTTCCTTTTTTTAAAGAATTTTTCTTTTTCCCCAAAGTTGGTTATTGTGTTCCTTGAAAACAGCAGTCATCTGAAATCTTTAAGTGCTCAAAGAAGGCAGTGAGAGATTTCACTGCAATGGGGGAATGTAAGTTTTGTGTCACTGCTGGTAAAATTTTACAGAAGAATTTTTCATTTTCGTAATTTCCTTGTGTCTCCAAGTTTTGTAACATCCTGAGTTCAAGAGAAAAACCAACTGATTGGACCTCCGGGAAGTGCCCTGATGATAATCAGCCTCGTGTGCAAGACAGAAAGGCTGATAGTCAGAAATTGCTCTTTAAACTAAGACAGACTGTCAGTCTTTAGGAATGGTGGGGAATGGCCTATTTATGTAATCAGATACTAAAGCTGGGAAGAAGCTGTCAGGCACATTCTTGTTGTGTAAGCAGCAGGCAAACTGTGCTTTATCTGACAGACAGTGTGTAAATCTGTCCATGCAAAAATCCAAATGTTTAGTTTGCTTCTAGTCACTGTAATAATCTGCTTATTTTCTTTTGCTGGAGCAATGACATCATTTAGCAGAATGCACCGCAGACAGCAGTCCTAGATAAGGCTCTGTTCCTGTCAGTCATTCACTTCTTGATTGGCAAGGAGATAAATAGGAATTTACTTGAGGTTTGCTTCCAGCTAAAAGAGCAGACAACACCCTGGGATAAGGATATGAAGAGCAAGTGTGCTTAGCACCCTGAGCCTTACAGCTTGGAAAAATGGCTACAAATAAGAGTCTTTCAAAATGCAATGTTAAAATTTGGCGTTTTATTAGCAATAGCTGTGCAGTCTTCCTGAACAGAGAAGCACTCGGATTAATTGATAAAGCAAGCAGTTGCCATAAAGTAGCATAAAAACCTGTGCGTATGTCCTGGGTGTCTGTATTAGTGTCACTGCCACCATGTTTGAGATATGTTTCTTTCTGAAATTTTAGGAGACTTTAAGAGAATTTTAATGGTTCAGCACTGATGGCACTGTCATTTGCCTGATGGTTCATCAGGCCAAACCTGACATGGATAAATATCCTGCTTTTTCGATTGACTATGGTTGACTCTATAGTATTTGTTTCGTGAAAGGTGCTACTCGAGAGTGGATTTAGAGTTATTTTGTAGCCAATAACAGGCAGTCCATGACCTGAGCTTACCAAATACTTTTTTGTTGCTGGCAGGGACATGTTTAGGTATGGACAAACTGAAAAGAAAACTTAGAACTAAAACTATACCATAATAGGAAAGATAGTCTCATCTTTTTTAATGGCATTTCATCTCCTAAATCTTATGATTTCATTTCATTTTAAAGGGTAATAAAATATGATTGAAAGACATCTGAAATGTAGTTTAATGAAAGTAATCTGCTGTACTGAAAATCTACTGTTTTGTCAATCTGAAGATTTAGGATGAAACCATGCAAAATGGAAATATCTTGGACTTCAGAGTCTTTGTAATTTCTGTTGCACTATTTTTTAAGAAATAGGCGGTGCCAATTATTTAAAAATAATAATGAAACTTCTTTAGAATTCGTTGGAAGGATCTTAAGAAAATTAATCGCCAGGTCATAAGAAGGTAAGACAGAACGGAAACATGACTGATTAAGGGAACGTACCTGGCAGAAGAATACATTTCTGTGCATAAAGTCAATTGTTAATGTTCCTGTTGTTTCCAAAGTGATAGAGACCATAAATGAACAGCTGTTAAAAGCATAATGATTTGTGCAACAATGCTCTGCTCCTCTTGTGTTTATATTTAGAAGGAGAACTGCATTTTGAAATAGTAAATTGTCTTAGGAATCACAACCTCGAATGATACTATCTTAATTAAAAATACATGCATAACTTGATAATGTTATGCACCTCCTCTGTTTAAAAATAGCAGAGAATAACAATTAAGCACTTTCCATGCGCTAATTTTTGTTTTATTTCAAAGAGTTAACCTTCTGAGAAGAAAGCTTCTGCTGGCACATTACTGATAAACATTACATTAAAATAGTGATAAATGCTATATAATACTCGCAAATAGACAATTTTTGCTGTTGAATCCTGGGATGCTTTCTACAGAAATCTCAGTATATTTTTAATGAGATTGTATATCAGTTTGTATGTTGTAGTTTAGACATATTGGCTTTAATTATTTTTGAATGTGCAGTTTTTGCAGTAGACAGAATATATATGATTTAAAACTTACCACAGCACTCTGAATATCACTTGGCATTTTAGCAAAATATGTGATATTAAAAAGACCATGAATTTTTGCTGGATTTTCATTATTTTCTCAGACATACAATATTCCTCTTTGCTCTCAATTCTTCCATTCCACATATGCAACACTTTACATGTTATATTAAAGCAATTATATCAGTCTTACCATCTCTTGCTGTACTGTGGTTCCACTATTATCACAAATAAAATTAAGTCGACCTAATTCAGCATTTACTGCCAACTGAGTGCTATGGTATTTTGCCTGAATCACAAGGAAAACAGAAGAAAATCTTACAAAACCAAGTCTCCAAGAGGTCTTGATAGGCTGACCAATGCTTACTGGAAATTTTGTATAAGTACTGTAAAATCTTTTAAGGTCAACATCGGTCTTCCTCTTGTTAGAACATAAGCAAAATTATAAGGCACGTATAATTTAGTTTGAACATCTTCCAGTAATATTGGCAAACCGTTGTGAACCATGAAAATGAGAGTGACTGAAACAGCTCATGTCAAATTAAAATGAACATATATTTTGGTTATACCAGCAGAGGTACAGTAACAAACAGATGAAAAGTAAATGAGACTTTGGGAACTCAGTTTTTAATAAACTAAAAATTTGTTAACAATATAAGCTTGATGTACTTTATCTTAGTCCTTTTGACAAGACTTATTTTGTTGTAGCTGTAGCATCATCGTAGAGCCTGATCTAATACTTATAGAACTCAGTATAATCTCATTGACTTCAATGCAAGTTGAATTGAACTAATAATGAAAAATCGCATTATAATAATATTAGGTTTAGAAAAAATAGTGCTTATAGCTGATTTGAGTCAAACTGAGTTTGTCTGATATTTTACTGATGTCAGTAAAATCATACTGTAAGTTGGTATTGCTCTGCTGTGACAACTGTGGACTCTTATTCTGAGAACCTATTAAAATCACAAACCAGCGGTCATTCTCTTATAAAACCATACAGATATTTGTCTAAATACAATACCAAAATAAGTAACTTCGTAAAAAACAATTCGTAGTTATCAACTGCACAGATGAAATAAAAGGCATATTACTATTTTTCCTTGCTTTGAATTTTTATCAAGTCCGTGGTATGTTATTTTCAGCATATAGTCTTATTTTTTCCTTAGGGGATTTTCTGGTTTTCTTTTTGAATTTTGTTATAAATAACAGGTTTATTTTATTCAATATGATTTCATGTGAAAATAAATTAAAAACAGCAAAGATTTTTTTAAAAACCTCACAAATGGAATAAAACTTGATTAAAAAAAGAAATCTAAGTTTGAATCATTTTTCCTGTAAAATACTTATTTGACTGAGCAGATTGATTTAAAAGCAAAAATAACAAAAATCCCACACAAAACATACAGGGATTCTGCGCCCTTCTGTATTTAAGATATCTTCTATTCTAGCTCTAAGAAAATTTTCTCTCAATTCTCCTCAATTTAAAAAAAATACACAAACCATGTATCCATACTAAATTAATTTTTATTAGTTGTGATAGCGCTGGAACGATCTTTTTTTTTTTTTTTTTTTTTTTTTAGAAAATAACTTTAAAGTGCACTTGGCAAAATCAAAGTCTTTATTTGTCTATGTATCAGCACTGTAGCACGGGTTATAATGTAGATGACTCTGTTAGAATTAGACTGTGCTGGGGAGGTTTACGAACAAATGGGGAAATCTGGGCTTCTCACAAGCAAGTGAACTTTTTGCATTGGTAGCTGAGCCCTGGATAAATCACTCACCAGATACAAACTATTGCTGGCATGTGGATTTGAGTAAGTCTGATATTTTAAGAAGTCTGAAGCCTGGTAGCATATGTTAAATGTAATTAAGAAGTAGCTGAACTACAAATACACGTACTTCCCAACATGCATTTGGTTAAAATTAAGAGGAACCTTCTTTTCTGGCAAGCTTAGCACTTGTTAAAGCCTTACTCTCAGTCCCATTTTCAGCAGCCACGTGCCCATTGGGCCACTGTGGTTCCCCAGGTTCTGTTTGTCTGTCTACAGTGGCTTAGCACTTCCCAGGGTGCTCCCAAAAGACTTAGAGATGCAGAGAGTCACCCAAACATGGCTGAATTTGAAGGGGGTTTTCATAGCCAAATATTTTCCCATAATACCTGATGAAACCCTGGCTTGGACAAGCAAAATAATCCTTGTCCTGTGCGTGCTGAAATCTTCCAATTTTCTCACCCTTCTTTCCTACTGGGATGTATCTGTCTGATGCTGGGTGAGCTCTGCGGCTTATGGAAGCAAGGCTTGATTCTCACCCTTTTTCTTTGTAAAACCTAAGGTCTGCCCTGATTTTCAGCTTCATAAAAACATTGTACTCTCATCATCTCCGACTACATAAAAACAGCTGTCTGTCAGTGTGTGAAGTCTTTATAGGGATTTTCAAAGGCTGTTTCAGCTGTACATGTAAACTGAAAACACAAAAAACAACCCCCCAAAAATCCCTTCTCTTTCTTCTTGATGATGTTACTGAGTGTAACGTGCTTGACACCAGACGTTTTTAGAAATGTATGGCATGGTGTAGTTTCTCTGATACCATACCACTTTGCTGTTTTACAAGCTACGGCATGTCACAGATTAAAGCTTTGTTGGATGCAACAAAGCTGGCAATAAATAAACCTCTCTTATATCACTGTGACCTAAATTAAACTCATTGTGTTTCCTCTGTTTTGTTAGCGAAAGAGTTGTTTTCATCACTTTTGAAAGAGATCAGAGATTTAAAAAATATATATTTTAATAAAGATTTTAATTAAGTTGGAAATTAGTTGTGGTTCAGAGTAAGAGTCGGTATCTGGTGGTTTCTAGCCATTATGCATTGGGATTTTTTGGACAGAAGGATAAAGTGCAAAGGATAGAAGGCTTTAGTATGGTAGAAAAGTAAGAAATGTGAGAACTGCAAACATGCGAAGAAATGCTGATCTTCTCCAGCACTTGATGAATATATAGTGATGAGTTTTATTTGTGTTTTAAAATTATGTGCACTTGAAGTCGAGTAGAGAGAAGCATGAAAGAAAGAAAATGATTTTGCCTACTCAGGTCAAACTCAGAGTTTTGGGTTGATTCTTTTTGTAAATATTGTCTTTATTAGACTAGAATCTAGTTTGATTCAGACCTAGTTCGATGTCCATCCTGAAGAGGAAACTTTTCATAGGAAAACTCTGCTTAAGGCTTAAACTATTAACTTCATATCCAGCAAAGCTCGTTTTAACAGCCTGCTCCTTCAAGTGCACGTTAGAATAATGGGTCAGCTCTTAGATGAGTGAGTGTTTTGTCTGAGAGAGGACAGTAACATTCAGCTCAAAATTAATATGTACACTTACTTTTCAAGCATCCACCAGTCTGTGAGTTGGTTGAATTGGCTATTAGGATTTATTTATTCTAACAGTACAAGTCACTGTCAGTGTTACTATGCTCCTGTAAGCTACTAGTGTTATGTTGGAGGGATGCTAATTTCCAAAATAATTTTTTTTAATAAAAGGATAGCAAATATCAAAAACATTGTTAAAACATAGGAACTGTTTTCTCTTGTGAAACAAGAAACAACCACTGGTATCAAGGTGCCAGTAGTTTATAGTTCAAATATTTGTTTCTTTTTATTTCCCTTCTATTTTCAGAAGATATTGAAAGAAATTTCTAATATCCTTGAAGACAGGTGATGCTTCAATTAGAACTGAAATAAAAAGACATTTCTGAAGACAAGTTTTGCTTTAACTCTGCCCATCTTTGGAGATGTCCTAAGGGTGTAAATGACATCTTGATGTAACTTTTGGAACATACATGGTGTCTCAAGGTAGTTGCATCTCTGTTTTTTTAAAAAACGTACAGACATTTGGTAGCAGAACCTATGTTTGTGTTTACAATCATGAAGATCCTAGTGGTTTGAATCTGATCTTCTAAACTCCAGTACAGTGTATATTAGTCTTAAAAATTAAAGACCTGTATTTACAAACATGTGAATAAGTCCCGTTCAGTCTAACTCACAGACATAATTACAGTTCTGTTTTTTATCTTCTGTTCTGCCTTTACTTGAATGCCACAAGCTACTTGTGCTTATGTAAAATACTTCTTAGAGCGTTTGGTCAAGTGATTGATTTTCTGTGTAATTCAAAATCTTCCATCATTTTCCCCCCCCAGAATCTAATATAAATCTGTGACATTTTCCAGAAAGTAGATAAATATATTTTTAATATAAATAATAGTGGTATAGTTTTAGGGTAGACTAAGCTTTTCTTAGTTAAAATTGTTAAGCCACATGCAGTGCAGTCATAACTGAGAAATTTATGATGGAGAGCAACTGATAAAGATAATGGAACTGCAAAAAAAAAAATTGCCTATTTTATAGCACCATTCCATTAGATTGTGTCAATTCCAGGGTTTCTGTTCCAGGGCTATGTTCTAGAATCGTCTAGGTAAAGAAAAAAAAGTGTTCAAATGAAACTCTAAGTTTTATTGATATAAAAGCTTTTGAATCACTGCTATTATATACAGATGTTCAGTTTTTTCTACATTATATATTTGTCCTAGTAAAAACTCATAGAGTAGTGTTAATGAAACATACCTTTATGTGCATTAAACAGTAGGCTGTGACACTATTTTAAGTGATTGTATGTTATAAAAAGCTCTGCAGCAAGATTAATGTTACAAAATTGACAGAATATTATAACACTGTGGAAGATGATAAATTTAAAACTTTCCATTATGCCTTAATGAATACAATGGGAATCGTGAAGCTGTGTCTGGTGGTTGCATCATGTCTTTCAGCTGGCTCGTAAGGCTGTTTTCCTCGCGTAAAGTAACCTTTAGTCCTATTTCACTTATACTTGAGTATGTTTTAAAATGTTTTTAATTTGGAAGATACAAATTTAAAGTCTGCTTCTATTCCGAAAAGCAATGCTGTAAAAATAGTAGCTGCCACCCTAACAGAATAACTGACTATTTTCAGAGGCATAAATGCTTGGGAAAGCAGCAAGACTAAATTCTGACTACATTTCACCTCAAAATGTACTGCAGAGTCAGAAGAGAGACTGAAAAATAAGATGTATGCTCTTCTGGCTTGTATATCACCAGTGGAATTGTTAACCAACCTGTAGCTACAGGCCTACATTTCCCTCTGTTCTGCTGCTGCACTGAAGGCGAGGGGCCAATTTTGTCACTTCTGCATAGCAAGACGTTCAGCCCGGTGTGTTAGGACAGGTAAATTTGAAATTGGTGATATTTCAAAGCTGAAGCAAAGGTCAGAAATTGATGTGCGTAACCTATTGCTGATGCACGAGTCAGACAGAGCAATCTTATTATAAGACTGAGAGTTGAGGCGATGGCAGTTGTGAAAACACTTCTTTCCCTTGGAGCCGAGGAAACCTGAGTGCCAGTAAGCACAGAACCCCTCGCTGACATTTTTGGCATACTCTTTTCAGAATATGATGGAGTCAGGTTTTCAGACCCGTTCGAACTAGTGGGTTGAATGTACCATACTTTTTTGTTCGTTTGCTTTTTTGCATGAATGTGATCCATCACCTCACACATTGCTCAGTTTTTCAAGGCGCATTTGTTTTTAAGGCGTCGGTATGCATCTCTTTAATGCAAGTATCCTTTTCTGAGGAAAACAGAATGGTTCAAACTGTCCCATGCTAGATACTTACTAGCATTCATTTATTTTTTTTTAAATGCTTAACAACAGGTACAGTTTAGTGGTGAAATTTCTTGTTAAATTTTATACACATACATATTTTGACAGCAGATTGTGAGCCACCAGAGTAAAGCCAGATAAATGCTGCAGACTTCAAAAACTTAGAGAAATGTATGTACTTTTTGGGTTTGAGGTTACCACATAAGGTCATCATCCCATTTTGGTCATCTGCAGAAATAGTACACAGTTCAGTGTTGCTTTTAGATAACGTTGCACAGCTTTGCATCCTACTGCCATGCCAGTCTCCTTAAATACTTGCATGACTAGTGAGGGTAAGAATATTTCCTTTCTCTACCTATCATTTAGGAAGCTTTTGTTTCTGGTAGATGCTTATTAGGAAGATGTGATGGAATCAGTATAATTATATCATCGATATCTTCTACATAGACTTTGTATAGTAATACTGGAATTAATAAATGTCTGGATTCAATGCTGAAAAATTACTATGAAATTTTTAAAATCGCTTCTCTACCATTCTCCCCCTTAGTTTTGAATTATTTGGGTCCTGAAAATGCAGCTTTTCATCAGATTTCAGGGTCCAAAATCTATGTGGTTTCCCAGGCAGAGACTGTGAAATTGGAAAACATCACTTGTTCTCACTTTCTGTGTAACTATACCTTGAAAATCATAGAATCATAGAATGTGTTGGGTTGGAAGGGGACCTTAGAACACACACACTTCATGTGTACTAATTTTATCCATACAGTGCATTTTTGAGTGAAATTTACTTTTTCTTAAACTTTGAGATAGTCCTGTTGGTTGACCATAAATTTGTCCATATGAGCACTGTGGGTTAAGAGCAAGCGCAGGAAGCTGTGTTTGCGTGTAGGAGGTTTTAAGCAGCAGCAAGAAAGATGGCAAAAATGGGAGCTAAGATGGAGGACTTCGAGGAATAAATGATGGCACATAGGGTCTGGGCAAGATAAGTGAAGGGAGAGAGGGCATATAATGTAGGGTCAGAAGAGCTGGTGAATTGTAGTATAGGCTTTCAGCCAGAAATGTGAGTTTAATGTGACGTGTGTTAGGTTTTTTGTATCATCACGCAGTTCCAAATCCCTTCATTGGTTTGTGTAAAGGAGATCTGTTGTCTTTTTATGACTGGTGGCAGAAGTTTATGCTGGTGCCATTGATGGATCATGTGAAGGTTTGTCTTTCTCAAAAATTTGGAATTTGTTTATTTTGTTGCTATTGCTTGTTTTATAGGGAAACATGGGATTTAACCATAAAGCCAGAGCTCAGACACATGGGTTAGTTACTCTCCAAAATGGGAAAAGACTTGATTAGAGAACTTTGTATGAGAATTATTCTGAAGGGCAAAAGTCTTGTCCACCAAATGAAGCTTGTAGAGTAGGGCCATCCTGTGTGTTGAATAAACCACAGTGATAAAAAAAACAACAAAAACATTGCTTGTTCAACTCTGGATGGAAATATTTATTTTCATTCCTTCTAAACCACACTCTGCTGCTGCCAACCAGTTTTTGACAACTGGCAATACTGCAACCCATTCTTTGAGGAAAATTATTGAAAGGGTCTTTGCTGACCCAGGTGGATACAAAACAACAGGAAATCAGCAGCAGTGCTGTTGGTATCCTGTGCT
>NW_010198253.1:62500-108248 GCF_000695765.1 Mesitornis unicolor
TGTTCGTGTGGATACATGTATTTGTGTATATACCACAATAGATATACACAAATGAGGTAATTAATTCATTACTACACCTGAAAATGAATGTTTCAGAACATCAAATGCACCACCACATTTTCTGAGCTCAGAAAAGCAGTGGCCAAGTCTCCTCTAGTCTCATGTTTTCATATCCAAAGTCTTACTGACTCCTTCAAGAGCCCTGCATGCATGAGAGCTTCCGGACCCGACCTAAAAGAGTGTGGAATATTTAACTGGCAAAACACTTTATACGATGGATCAATTTCCCTATTTTAAAGCTGTTGGTTGGGTTTGAATCATTTCTCTGTGGCTCAGAAAGCTGTTCCGAAGCCCCAGATATAAACTACCCAGTAAATCCATAAGCTGGCAAAGATGCTATGGGTACTCTGCACCCTCATTAGTAGTGTATGAAGCTGCAGATCATACTGAAGTCTGCTCCTAGATGTTAAACACAACATGAGCTAATTTATGACAATATATAGATGATGAGCAATTTCTTGGTAGGCATGTAACAGCATTTAACTTTAAAGTGTGAATTTTATGCTGGGGAGTTAGGCATTACAGCTAGTTAGGAAGATTTATACTTAAAATTGATTAATTAATTAATTAATATTTAATTATAATTAAGCATTATATGTAGTCCTTCTATTCCTTTTCTTTGCTATTTTGATGAATTGAAGTGCTACATGCTGAAGGTCCTGAATAAAAGAAAAAAAGAACAGAGATTATTCAGAAATCTGTGTAACAATCATGTATAACCATCAGCAATAATATTACTGACAATCATTTTGCAGTAAAATCCAGACTTTTTTACATCATATAGCACACATGCATTCTTCATGTGTTAGTTAGGATGAGTTTCCATTCTGCTTTTTCTGGTTTTTTGTTTGGTTGGTTTTTTAAATTCTATTATAATGACAGATGACTAGAAATGGCTACTAAAAGGAGCCATTGTTTTGCACCTTAGATACTCCCATCCATGAACCACGTTTTCAAAAAAGCCCAAAATCCTGTAAAATTTCAGTCTGCTTTTCATGACTGGACTTGGGTGCAGAAAATAGAAACACACCACGTGCATTATTCTGAAATGGAGATTAATATGTGCCAATGGCATTTCATAGCCCAGCTGGCTGGTGGAGGTTAATCAGCATTTTAACCATCCCGTTTTAGTGCCAGGGTTCAGGCTGCACTGGAAACTTTGAAGGAACAACTTTCCTCCTTGTAGTATGGGGCCAATGGACTCGTGGGCTGTGGTGACATGGGTGGGGAGCTGGGGTTCTCCTGAGCCCCCATCGAGGGAGTGGTGGGAGAGGGCAACTGGTCTCTGGGGAGCTCCCCCTTGAAAGAAGGTCTCTTGCTTATATTAATGCCATCCGACGTGAAGGGAGGCACTCTGCTTTTCCAGAAAGTCCATGTAGTAGCAAGTCTGGTTGTGTGGAGATAAACAGCGTGGAGGTTTCCATCCCTCTGTCTTCACAGGAGGACTTAGTAATTTGAGACCCGACCTCTTAACCCAGCCGTCTTGTGTAGAAACTAAATTTCCTTCCCCACAGGGAAGAATTTGAAGGAGACTGTTAGTTTCAATGAATTCAGCATCATTGCCCCACCAGCCCCCTCTCGGCTACGTTGCTGCGAAAGGAGACAATTTGGCTCCAAATGACTAATGCGATTCTTCTTTAAAAAAAGTATTTTTAAAATTTCAGTCTTATCTGAGGTTATTGGGTCTATATATGAGATTTGCATTATTAATTCATAATGACCTTCTGTGTGGCCTTCATGGGCTGAGATTGCTGTGCATGTTAGCACATACTGAGTAAAAATATTGCTGCGAAATGATGGACTGTATTTATAGACAACAGGGCAAAATCCTAGCTTCTATGAAACAAAAATACTAAAAAGAGAGCATTTACACACTTTTAATGAGTATTGAGCTTGCCAAAATCTCTCAAATTGGTCCAGAGGTTTGGAATGAAGAATTATCACTTGAAGATGAACAATATGAGCTCTGCTGCAATTTCAGTAGCAATCCTCAGACCTGTTTTCTTTATGTCATGAAAACTTTAGAAACATAAACAGTGCTGAATTGCCACTGGTACTGAATAATGCGGCTTTTATTGTTGCCTGGGCTCTTCTGTATATTCAAGAAAATAATTTAATACTTATTAATAAATAGAAGGTAACTAAAGATGACCGTGATCTAGTCTGTTGAAAATTTCTCAGTACCCTTAATTTGTTAGTAAATTCAATATATTTTATTTAAGCAGAATCATGTATACAGTATATTAACTTTTTTCCAGGCAATCTTTACTCAGCACAGAAAGGCCAGATGTATGGGAATTGTAAAAAATCAGGATATGCATAAAAACTGTTCAAGTGCATAAAGCAGCCCCATCTGGAAGACATCTAACAGAAATGAAGTTGTACAAAACCATTCCATTGATAATAAAGCTAATTTTTATGGGTCTGACAAGTATGTAATTATGTTCAGTGGTGCTTTTCAGATTTTATCACAGTCAATAAACCGCAGTGGTAATTTCATTCCCATTTGACATATTTACATGGAAACATTTGATTGGAGGAATTAGTAACCCTGAAAGCCTTGATAGATATGTTTTAATGATCTGTGACCTCCGCAGTCCCTCATCTGTTTATTGTTGCAACAGGCGAGAAGTCGTTCCTCTGTGACCTTTGTGGCTTTGCCGGCGGGACGCGTCATGCCCTCACCAAGCATCGGCGGCAGCACACAGGTCAGTAAAGCTGTCTCTACTCTTTGCTGTATTTTCTCCAGCGAGGGAGTCCCGCTACGCTGGGGAGTAGCGCAAGTCAAATCGCACGTTGCAGCACAAATAATACAGTGGCTCATTGTTTACTTTGCTTTTTCGTGTTTTTCGTAAAATCGGCATGCCCGAGGTCTGCATCAAATCTGTTTGCTGGGAACCTGAATAATTGCTTGGGGGGGCAGGGGGTAGTTTGGGTGGGTTTTTTTCTGAAGGAAGTAGAATTGTAAAGACTGACTTTTTTCTTTAAATGCTAAGTCTACTAATTTTTTTTCCAAGGCCCAAATAGATTACCTACTGCGAAGATTTTGCAAGAGTCTGCTAGAATGTCCCTGGGTGAAAATTAGAGACTACATATAGATTAATCCATTATTTTGGATTGAGACAGAGTTGAAAGCTAGTGTTGTTTCAGTTGCCCTTTTGTAATTTTAAGATAGTTTGTAATTAATAGGTGCAACTTTAAGAGTTACCACATGGTTAGCATGTAAAGCAGGATTTCTTTCCCAGAATTAGTAAAGCTTTCCTACCACCTGGTTATAAAAATTTAATATCAGATAAAATTAAATTGGTTCTTAGTTTCAGAAGACCAGAAAAAGTGTAAGTATTAAACATTTATTAACACATTTTACCTTAATTGTGCTTTTTAGTAGTTCCTTGTGTTTGATTATTTGAATAGATTTTGTTTAAACAGACGCAGAAGTGTTGCTGCTTAAGCCACTGTAGTTTTTGTTTTACTGACTAGCATGAAAATAATGTAAAATCATCAGGAATTGCTGCGTGAGTTAAGTGACAATTGTCTAATGTACAGTGGAAAGAAATGGCGAACAAATGAGAAGCTGTAGTTGTTACATCATGAATTTTCCATGGATTTTGTAAAGAAATCTCAGTGGGAGATTTTATTATGTCCCTGAATAAACTAATCTTGATTCAGGACATACACCATCTAAGTGCGTAATTTCCTAGAGAGCAGCGACTCTTTCTTAAGAGCCTGAAGCCATTCTTTCCACCCTGTTTTCAGTTTATTAAAGCAACCATATTTGGAGGAGAGTCTGATGCTTTCAAAAAGGTGGGGTTTTTAGTGCCAGTCTGACAATATCTTGAAATGGATAAGCTCTAAAAAAATAAATAAATATGCAGGGCCAAATTTTGCTTGCAATGCTAACTAGTAACTGTACTTCTAGAATTTTCCTTGTGCTAACGAGGAACATACATCTGTGTGAGAGTACTGCCACAGTCAGCTCCCATTCACTGCAGGAACTTTGTATTTTTAAAGTGTCCAAGAAAAGTTATTTAGTAAATATAATAAGTTCCCTTATTTTTACACTCTCTGGATGATAACAGGAGCAGTCACAGCTACTGGAATGTAAACTGTGTGCTTCAGTGGCAAATAATGGTTTCCATTTTTCTGGAGCTTTGAAGAATTTTCACATGTTGGCTCAGGTTTACCAAATGTGGGCTAAGTGACTTTTTTTTTTTCCCTTTAGGAGAAATAAATCATTGTTACCAATAGGATGGGAACTACTTATTGTAGTAGTGTAGCACACTGGGACCATGCACATGTCTAGGACTCATAGTCAGTGCAGCCACACAAATGGTAAACAATTATTTCAGAATGGAAAAGTTGAAGAAATGCAAATTCTTGTCTTTACCCTTCTTGTCTTTACCTATTATGTGAGTACAGATCTGGTTTCTCAGAAATGTAAGCCCTTATCAGTTGTATATTTTTATTTTTTGTATCATGAGGCCACAAGTCAATAGAAAATAAAAATATTTCCTGGTTTATGTGCAAAATTAGGCTGAAAATACGGTATATTCCCGGTGAAAAGCTGTCCAGGTTTTCAATAGCATTTTGCCCTTCTTTTGCCAGTATGGTAGAGACTTTTGTGCTATGATCACAAGGATTCACCGGTTATAGATCATGAAGCTTGCATCTAGCAGGCATAACTTTATATTTTATGTCAGGACTGGAGGCTCGTTATTACTTTGCTATTAACTTTATACTATACAGGACAGTATCTCAGAGGCAGAGGGATCTATCTTTTTGGCATTTATCTGCCTCTGTGGCACAAACAATCAGAGATGATTCTTTAGCAGAAAAATTATCTGTAGCTTCTATTTGTTTCAAGGAGAATGACACAATCCACCTTTGCCTGCACTGTTGCACTTACATGGGTTCCTTTGTGTTTTCATCCAGTGCACAACTTTATCTCAGCCCTTAGCTGCGTGCACTCCTCATTGTACCTGTATTTTTTCTTCTGTGTCCCCAGTTGGCACAATTTTCCCAGAGCAGAGTGCCAAAGCAAATTACAATCAGGTTTGAAAGGGATAGGTATCAAAAATAGTCTAAATGGCTTAAATAATTCCCCACTGTAATACAAGCTGTCTAGGGGGCTGACACAGAACATCTTCCAATCCAAGATTTACTTCTATCACCTGTCAGAGACCCTTGATTCAAGGGCAAATGAGCAAATCCTCACATGTAGTTGAGGAGTCTTAACCGGCTTAACAAGCCTCCTCCCGTCCCAGCCTCAAGGCCTGAGGTGTCCTGACACCCGAGAGAAATGTTCGGCTGCTGATAGATGTTGGGTACAAGAGAGGCCTGGCTGTAGGAGCAGCCGCTTTGACTTTTGATGCTCTGGATTCTGGTATTTCTTACTCTGTTGTTCTCTTTTTAGATGAGATTATTTTTAGGTACTTGGAGTAATACCTTTACCTTGTGAAAGATGCATTTTATTTGGAAATATTATGGGGAGCATAAAGTGTAACTCAATGCAAATAAGGTTGGCAGAATCTGACCCTTGGTCACTCGTGGGGCAAACTGTAGCAACTAGTGTGGTACATAGGAAGTTATCCCTGGAAGACATGGTTTTAAATGAAAAGAACTACAGAAATGTTAGACTAAACCAAAAAGCTAGCACAAAATATTTGTACTGAAATTATTTGCTAACATGATGCATCTCTATACAGATTTCCTTGATATAGCCTTTCTCAAGCTTAAAGTAAAACTATGAATTAGAGAAAAAATAAAATTGACCCATCAAGAGATTCCTGGTGTTTCACCGGTTGATGTTTTCATTCTGTATTAAATGTGTTATGTCCTTCATGGCTGACCTGGCTCTGTGAGAAGCACACACTTTGAACACAAGATAAGCTAAGTCTTCATCTGATTTTGTCCTGGTAAAATGTTCTAGAATTATTTTATGATCTGAGTGCATCTTCCAATCCTATTCTGCAAGGATCAGTCTGTGAAATTCTGCAAGTCTTTCACTGGCTATGTAAATACCAGTGGCACAATTTCTATTTTGTCAGTTGAAGAGCCCAATTTCAAGAGCCCAACACTCTTGTGGTCCAGAGTTTGACCAGAATTTTATCACACTTTAAAGCATGCTTACAGCTCTCTTTTTAAAACGCTTTATAATAGACACTTGTGGCTGCCTTGGCTGTGAGCAGAAACTGTCTGAGGAAACTTAGACCACTTGCAATATCAGCTATGTGGTAAATAAGGAATGGCTTTCAAGAACATATATGCTGTAGTTCTGTTGCCTCAGCCTAACTGGTATGAACAATTTTCATATTTTAAGTCATTCTGAAACAATTTTTTATAATTCATATTTTGTCCCAGTAAGAAAATCTGGCTGAAGATAGATAATGTGTTAAATTTTAGTGTTGGCTGAATTTAGAATTAGTAGAATTACAAAAAGAATTTAAGCGATTATCTGAATTTTATAATAAAAAAGGCGTAAATAACCTCTAAATCAGCCGCCAAAAACCATGCACGCACACACAAAAAAACCCATATAATATCACATAATTTAAATATTTTGACTTAACCATGATCAACTAGGAAATTACATAAAAGAAAGAAAATAAGCAAGGGTAGTTATTTCTTGCTTGAAATGAGAATATGAAAATACTTCGTACTTCATTTTAAAATGTCCTTTTTTCATGTTCTTGTTATTGTTCTGCTCTCCCCCTTTGTTTGTCTGCCTTTTGGTATCACACTGGTTTTCTCTTCTTTTACATGTTTCCCACTAAATTTCCATTTAGTGCTGTAGTAGCTGGCCCACTCCAACAGTGCTGATCAGTCACAGCCTGTGTTCTCTTGCATGAAATTTCTTTTTTAATCTTGGTTAGTTCTCCTGCAAATTGCAGAAGCTGCATCCTCATGTTCTGCACAATGGCAGTCTACATTTGCTTCTCATGTGCTGGTTGGAGTGGGTTCGTAGAAGTACAAATACAGTAGTAGAGCGTTAGAGGGTAAGTACACTTACACAGTTCTGGGAGAGTCACCCTGATCCTATGGAACTGCTTAAGACGATGGTGTCTTTGTTCAAATGTGTTCATGAATTTTTTAAGATGGTAGCTTATATCGTACAGATCACTGTTTGTGTGATTGCTTCTGCTCACTCATTTCAATCTTGCACTTCTCAAGACATTTATAGGTCAGTGTAATAAAGAAAGAAAATTTAATAATATATGTGTTTTTATCCAGATGAGTGACTCACTTTGTGTTTCTATTTCTCATGTGAACTGCTCTTTGACTTTAATGTGTAGTTACATTACTCAGCATTGAATTTAATGTATAATGTAGCCTCTTCCCTTCAACTTCCCCACCACAGCTTAAAAAAATTATAATATTGAATACGACAGAAAATGTAGCACAGTAAGAGGACTTACTGCTCTTTTCAGTACGAGGTGAAATTTGAAGAGGATCTGTGTTGTTTTTCCTTTTCCATATATGCCAGTATTTGCAGCAGAGTGTGGAACTTGATTATAGCAAACCTTTGGCTAGAAATGACACCAAAACGTAGGTATCATAAAACTTTCTGCTTAAGAGAAATTGTCTAGTGGAACAGTTTTCCTCCCATTTCTGAGCATACAAATGCCAATATTTTTTGTGCTATGGAAGGGCAACCCTATGGCATCTACAGGATTTCTCATAACAAAACAAGGGATCAAGGATGTACTTATTTTTATACGTAAAAAGTTGACCAGACCAAAAGCAAACAGAATTTACTTTAATATAGTTCAGACTTCATTAGCAAGCCTGTAAGTGCCTCTCCAGGGAATGGCCTTAACAAACACTAGAAATAGTTGGAAATAAGAAAAATCCTGTAACACGTAAGCAGATGGCTGCATTTTGTGGTCTACTCATTCCTTAAATCAAATAAAACTTACAGGATTCTTTCTGGGCTGCTCAACACATCATGTGAAAGATAAATAGGACTAAAAGCAATAGTTTCCTGTTGAAACAACCGAGGTAAGACTTCTTCCACGTTACTAAGATTCTGATTAGTTGCTCAACACTTGGAAATTGACAGCATCATTTGATTTTACTTCATTTATGTGAAAGCTGGATCCTCAGTAGCACATTCCTATCAATGCTGTATATGATCTATAGGTAGAAATTGTCTGGACAGTCATGATTACAATTAAAATTTCACTTCACCATCCACAAATTTTTCCTTTCTAAAAAAGCAAAACCATTTCTTCGTTTGTGATCCTTTTGTTGGGAAACATAGCTTTTTGTATGTTCTTGTTTTAAAAAGAAAATAAAAAAACCCAAAGATCCTTGATCTTGGAAGGTGCGTCCTTCCTTTTTTCCCCAACAGAGTTTGTTGACCAGTTGGGTATTTTGGGGCACCTATCAGTCTTTCTCGTGGAGTTTGTTATTGATAACATTAGAGATGGTAAGGCTTCTATAATAGTAAGGTGGTGACGGCGTTGCTTTGGATTTTTTTACCTTTATTAATCTTTAAATACATAGACTTTGTCCTCACAGATTTTTGGATACACTATTTTATAATTATTACATAGTGTTGTTTAAAATATACTGTCAGTATTAGTTTTTTGATTAGTATTATTTTGATTTTATATGAAATACATCCATGACTGGGAATGAGGAAGAATCCTTCTGGAATATTTAATGGCAACCTGTATAAAAATAAAATTAAGTTTATTGCCTGAAATGTCTGGAGGTAGGAAGGGGGGAAGGAAAATTGGGACACAAAGGCTGATAAAGAGCATTCTGGCCCAAATATAAGGAAGACAAAATATGCTTAAATTGGTAGATCCATGGAAAACTTACATAAATAAACAAATAAAAGTCCTGCTGCTACAGCTAATGTACCATTCAACACTCCCCAACTCAAATAAATACCTAGTATTATTTTAGATTTTTTTTAACTGTACTTATCAGCCTGGTTAATTTTCCATAGAAATAAATACTTTTTCCCCTGTGCAGCTGCTAAGAATTACAGGCCATGCTAGGCTGTCTTTTTTCCTCCCAGTTTAGTTGGCTTTTGTTGCGTGGTGCTGCTGTGATGTATTTTCTGTCAGGTGAGATTTACACATAGTCCACTTGACAGGAGCAGTTAGCCACAAGGATTTCCTAAGGAGAAACTTCCTGGAACAGTGGGCAAAGATTATATTTTTTCTTTTGGTCACAATGGAATTTGCAAGCCCTTCTGGCTTCCACGGGCCCTCGCACGTCTGTCAGCCCCGCTGGCCCTGCCCCAGCAAAGCAGCAGACCTTTACCTGATCCATCCTCCCCTGAATGGCAAACTAAAAATCTCCTTTCAGTTCAGGTCTGCTTTTTTTTATATTTTTTTTTTATGAGAGGGCAAGTTGGCAAGTTTCTAATGCATTTTAAATGAAAGCAGTTAAAATAAGTATGTATGTTATCTAAAATACCTGTGGCTTTACTACTTAGGCTTGAAAATGTTGCTATCTTCTTTAATACGAGAAGATAAAATAAATCAGGCACAGGAAATCTTCAGTTCATGAACAGGTTACGTTGCTAGGGATTCCATGGCCTCCCAGAGAATTTAATTGAAGCAGCAGCCAGTACCATTCAAGCTGCTGGGAGAATCGGCTTCTCCAGCGCAGAGAGTCGGTGTCTGACAAGGAAACCCCATTTGAAGCAGGAAAGCCATCCTTTCTAGCAGTCTCAATTTGTCCAGCATAGAGGCTTCCACATTGCATCCTGCCCCTTCACCATTCCTTGTCCCATGAAACAATAAATGAAAAATAGTAGCTGGTATTCTCTCCAGCAGCTGCTAAAAGCAATTGTTCCAGCTCTTTATGGAGCTTTCAAAACCTGCTCCCTTGTCCTTCCTTACAGCCCTACAGGCTTTTCGGGCCTGAGGACCTTGCATTTCATTTTCACTTGGGAGGGAAAAAAATGCAACAGTCTCCAAGGATGAAAAATGCAGATTTCTCTCTCTTCTCAGAATTCTGGCAGTCTCTTTGCAAGTCTTGAGTGTCTCATGCTTTAAGCAGGCTTGAAAAATCCAGTGTGGCTGCTTGTGAGTGACCTCGTGCTAGTGATGTGCCTTCTGCTGGTGGTGTGTCTCCTGTCAGTCTGAAAACAGCAAATTGTACCTGCTAAGAAGGTTAGGGTTCAATTTTGAAACTGCCTTTGACCTCTGAGCAGTCTACAAGGTCAGTGTCCATCTCTAGCAACTTTCTTCAGACTTCTTGAGTTAGATGTGTTGATTTCTTATGTAGCCTTTAGGATAAATACCTCTGAACTCTTGTGCGATGCAGTCAAGATCACCTAAGTTAGGAGCTGCCTTCAGTCTTCTGCATACAAAAAAAAAAAGTGTTTCCTCCCTAAATGGTAATTATATGTATCTGTAAGCCACGCAGAATATTTCCCGAGCAACCGATTGGAAAAATGGGAAGCAGGTGACTTTCCTAGGCATCACAGTACTTGTGTCTGTCATAACACTTTGTCTCAGTGTCCTCTGAGGGGTGGACCTCTCCACTGGAAGGAAAAGTACTATTTTCACATAATAATTTACAAACCTGAGATATTTATCTTTCTTCAATTAGTAGTCCTCTAGAAACTTTCAGTGCAGTTGCACATTCAGCAGTGATTGAATTTTAGTCTACTGAAAAGATTATTGTCCTAGTCTAGGTTTGGTGATGGTTTGTTGCTTGTTGTGCTTTTTTTCGTTAACCTTTCAAGTCCTTCTACTGAAATTGGTCCGCTGTTCAGAACAGATTTGCAAGGGCAGAAGGAGAGCAGGCATAAGAGGGGCAATGGAGCACGGAGTTTTGGTTCATATTCTCAGTCCTGGTTTTTGTTCTTTAAATTAATAAGATGAAAAATCCAGGACCAGAGACAAAAACCAAAAGACACTTTCCTCCTGGAGATGTTCCTTTCTGAGCAGGCACTGAATACGAGCATCAGACTGATTTCTTGCCTTCTGTCTCCAAAAGTGTTGCTTTCGGGGCTGTGCACGGGCCCAACTTCAACAGAAGGGGTAGGGTGAGAGGAAGGCCTGTCACCTGGTGATGATATTTTCATGAAATAAGGCCCAATTACATAGTTACTCTGTCTTTCCTCCTTTTCTTTGCTGTGCAACACTACATGAGGTGTCAGCCGACTATTGATGTTTATATGTTATAGTGAGAATAAAGTTTTGCAATTAATATGCTGTATTTGGAGATTTATTTTGTATTTGTGGTTGTTATATATAAAATCTGTCTCAAGAGGTTTTCCAGAAATTTAGACTTGTCTTCCTTTTTTCCTGTTGATGAAAATTGATAATGCATATCTTCTCTTGTCACCTTCTAGGAGAGAAACCATTCAAATGTGATGAGTGTAACTTCGCTTCCACAACGCAATCACATCTGACACGACATAAGCGTGTCCATACTGGAGAAAAGCCTTACAGATGTCCCTGGTGTGACTACAGGTAATGAGTCATTAACTAAAGCATGATGAGAGAAGGGTTAAGGTGATCAGACGAGGTTCATTTGAAGTCACCAATAAAAATATATTGCCATTAAAACACCATCAGGGCAGTGATAATTGCGTATTAAATTAGGAGCTAAATTTAAAAACTTAGTCTTCAGTATTTAGATATTACTTTATAAAGAAAAACAGATGATGGGAAACCTTTTAGTGGTAACACTGCAGTGCTAATGTTGAGTGTTTGTTTCACAGCTGCTCTGGTGTCTGTTAGAATTCTCCATGGTGAGGCCGCTTATCTGCATCGCCTTTTCAAATCAGTTGGAGTTTTGAAATTTTTCTCGGTTGAGTTGCAAGCATTTCACCAAGAAAGGAAAAGTCCCCTAAAAGGCTTAGCAGGCTAAATACTCACCAGACACTTATTAGGACAGGAAGCAACTGGAGCTAGTTACTGTGCTGCAGAGTCTGGGTTTTCTGCTCCAGTTTTCCTTCTCCTTGCCAGCCAGTGCTTGGATGAGAGTTGGCCATAGGGTGGTTGTCTGGAGCCTCTCATGTTCCCCCATTAAAACCCATCATGTTTGGACGGTAGATTAAGTTCTCAAAAATCACATGAATGGACAGTTAAGACTACTTATGGTGCTCATCCCGGGTGTCTTTTGTTCATTATAGGCTACTTAGTAAATGATGTCATATTGCTTCTTAAATGCTTCTTTACTTTTCTTAAACATACTGCTATAGTCTTGAATACTTTGAATACTTTTCAGTGAGGTGGCTATGTGTACTTTAAAGGAATCCATAGAAGTTATTCATGAGCAATTTGCAAGAGCTGACGTTCAAAAAGTTTTTAAAAAATCAGTATTATATTTGATAAATGGCATGTGATTATGTAATTAGATGCATGTGCTGTGGTGCAAGCACGCAAGAGGCGAAAATTAAACATTTGATTATACCACATAAGCATTTCTTATTTTCTTTTATTGCTGAGCATACAACTGTAATGTTCTCTTAGAATAAGTTTTAGTGTAGTTTCCTAAAAGAAGATTGTATAACAAAGCCTAGCCACTCTCATAATACCTGGTTTCATGCTATTTATGAGCTACTTTAAAGAAAGCTCCTGTGCAGAAAGCTTCTGCAGTGAACATGCAGTTTCTGCACAAAAGTTTTTGTTGCATTGGTTTGGCCGTGTAAAGCAAATGTTCTGTGAACTCTTCTGTACTGTGCACCCCTTAAATCACTGCCAAGAGCTGCAGAGAACTGAATTTGATAACTTTGAGAGGGGCTTCCAGTTCTGTGCTGCTACCTCAAGGCTTCCCCTGTGTTTGTTTTTGTGGTGTTTTGTTTGGTTGGTTTTGTTTTGTTTTGTTTTGTTTGTTTTCACTAGAAGTGTTTCTGTTGGCTCAGTACTTCATCTGAGAAAGAGAGGTGGTTTTGTGTTCCTCAGAGTGGTTGTGTTAAAAGGTCTGTGTTGAGTGAAGTGAGAGCATATAAGCAATAGTGTGATGTGACGTGCCGCAATGAAGGTGAAAGCACCGTCTTTGATGCTGCATGTTTGAGGAACCTTAATCTTGGGGTCATCCACTTTAATGAGCCACCCTGATTGGAAGGAATAATCTTATTACAGAAGTAGGAAATGAGAGGTGGGTTTGAGCTTGAAGACCTTGAAGAATGGGAGTGTTGTAGATGTGAATCAGTTTGCAGTTTGGGGTTTGTTATACACATGCAATGAGTGGATGCAGTTCCCTCAGCCAGTATGACAAAATGCATAACTAATGCTCTGTTTAGTGTAATACAGGAGATAATTTTTCTTTGGATGGACAATTTTCTGTATACAGTAGAAATTCCAAGAAATGATGAGTTTTTCATTAGCATTTTATTATATTGGAGGTTATTAAAGAAGAAACAAGCATAACTTGTTTTATCAGGATTAAGAAGAAATCTCTCAGCATCCCCTGCCTCTGTATTATTGAAAAATAAATGTTTCATGGTAATAGGACGTTAGTTTTCATCCCTTGCAGGCCAATTTTGACCTAATCTTTGGAGGCTGATCTCTACAGATACCAGCTGATGAAGCTTTGATTCTGCAGGAAATTTGTTCTGAGCTCAGCTGAACAACATCTGGCAGGGATGCAGGATCAGAGCTGTGCTGCTGCTGCTGCTGCTGCTGCAAGTTCACAGAGGCAGTGAGGCACTCTGTGTAGCTGCAGAGGAGCCAGCAGAGGAGCTGCTGTATTTATTAGCCCAGCAGTCCTGCTTGTGCCTGCCAGTTTCCACAGTCCTGGGATATTAGCCAGCCCTTTTTGCAAGTAGATTTTTTTGCTCTCTCTCCACCTCTCCTTTTCTTTTTCTTTCTCTTTTTTTTTTTTTGTTTTAAAATACAATTTTAAGAGAATCACATGTTGCCTCTCTGTCAACCCACTCAGTACTATCTCCTCATGGAAAGGTATTAGAAACTCTGTAAAGAATGTCCTTTATACAGCAGATGGCACATACATTTGTGAGTGTCACCTGCAGAAAACATAAAAGTCAAGATTTTAAAATCTGCTGATCTAGTGATAAAATTCACCCCCATGTCTGCCGGTCGAGCTCTCACTGTGGTGCTGTCAGCTAAGCCCTTGCACTGTAAATTCATCCAGGCTATTTCAGATGTTGCTGTTTAGTGTTGCTTGGCAACTGCAGACTTTTTAATGACCCTTGTAGTTTCAGCGAGGTGAATATTCCTCATTCTGTGTATGGCTATGGAGTATTGTTAGTGCTACCATAAAGTCTCCTTCCACTGAGAGGTGAAGTGATCTCTCTCTTCCATAAAGTAGTCTGAGACACTTGAATTAAAAGAGTGTCTAAATACAAGGTATTTTAATTATTCCCGTTCAGCTCATCAGTGCTCAGAGGGTTCTTAGAAATTCCTGATTTCAAGCTTTTCAGTTCATCAGGAGGAAATTGTGAACAACCATCCTGCAAAAACTCTTGCCAGTCCAGTGACTGAAAGGTGAGCTAACCCTGGCTCTAAGTACAGAAAGAAAGGATATTAAAAGAAACTAATCTGAATTAAGGAACTGTTATGAAAATCTGGATCACCTGTGACTGGACAGGCACCTAGAACTCTTTTTTTTACTTATTAATATTTTAGTACTTGTTTTGTGCTTAGCAGCAGAAACTGAAGTGAAATAGGCTGTAAGATACTATGGGAAAAATGTTGATTTTGGCTGCATGGAAGGGAAAAGGGGATTTGCTCCCTATATAACCCACAGCATGGGAAATTCTTAACTAGGAGAAGACATGAATGGATGTGGTTTTCTGAAACTGATAATAAACTAACCTAGTGTTTTTAGCTCACAAATTATATACTTTCAATAGTATGCATATTCCCAAAAAGAAAATGGAAGATTTTGCTCATTTTATTTTACCAAGTTGCTTTTATAATCTATGTTTATGATTGTACTTAAATATTCTTGCAAAAATGTTGCCTTCCATCTCTACTTTTTGTACTGTGACTACTTGATATTGATTTTTGTCTAAATCTTTTACATATTGATAACAAAAGAATGAACATCTGCTTTTCTAAATAGCAGTACACAACTTCCAGTAACGGTTATAATTTGAAATTATATTTTCAGTCTAGTTTTTAAAATCTAATTCCTTTAGAAGGAAGAAAAATATAACATATATATTAATAAATATAAAAATTTGCTTGTTAAATGCTTTGGTTATATTTTTTCACATTTGTGTTTTGAATTTAGGTTTTGCCTTGTTCAGATAAAAATATGCACAATTTTCCTTTGCATTTACTTTTTCAAATCACACAGTATGTCTCTCCATTCTTAAGTCAGTGTGCTTTGTCATACAAAAATATTCATTCACTCCTAATTAATGTTCAACTTAATTTTATAATACAGAATTGGTCTCATAGGGCCCTACACCGCCATTATGTATGCGATGTTTATTTTATATTTCTTAGTCATTTAAAAGAGATGTGTTATGTGACTAAACTTTTCAGATTACACAACTTTGGAGTTACACTGACAACACTGCTGTTTGCATTTGGTAATGGGCACGGCAAGTAGTGAAGAGCCTCTATAACCTCCTGAAACTGAAACAATGCCTATGAACTTCAACTGATTTTTGTATCTTGTGGTTGTGTAATCGGTGGCCAAACTTTCTAAACCTGCAGCATATTTAGGCACCTGAATTTAACCTCATTTTAGGAGTGCTAAACTCACATAAATCCGATGATGGCAATGAAAGATGCATGTATACAGCATTTTCCAAAGCTGATCTGGTTTTTGTGCATGTGTCTAAAGTAAAGAATTAGGACTCTCATTTTAGTCATATCTTAGGCTTTAAATCCAACTCCCATTGGTACTGACTTTCCATGTAAGTATCACAGCTTCTCAGGCAAGTAATAATTTATGTTCATGGTGTGTGTGAGGGGGATGTTTGAGTACAAAATGGATTTGCATTACATTGTTCCGTGGTGGAGAGGGGGCAAAAGGCAGAGCCCTGCTTTTCTCACAGTCAAATCTGTTGGAGTTCACAGGAGGAGCACTGCAGTAGTTTTGGGATATAGAAACAGTACTGCTACAACTTTGATCATGAGAGCGTCAATGTATAAGGTATAATGTTAATGTACTTTGTGCCCATCCCTGTGTTGTAATTAAACAAAATTACTCTAATTTCTCTGGGATTCCGCTGTATGGTTAAGTTTACATGAAGTATCCATGGCAGTGAGGGGAAGGAGGGAATGGAGGGCAGCATCCAAGGGATTGCCGGTGTTACGCAGCCATAGATAAGAGGATTTAGAAGCTGTATAAAACAAGCAGCCAGCCCAGCAAAACAGCATTAATTCCATAAATGCACCTTTCTGTAAAGTATATGACTTGTGAAGGATGTCTTACAAGACTGAGAATAGATAGCATACATTTTTAATATAATTATGTAAACTAAAATAAATATTTTACATTTATTATGCATAATAAAATAATTAGACAACATTCTGTAAGGGATTATGGCATCTGAAATTCGAAGTGCAGAAGGATTCATTGCATATTTTCAGCAGCAGCGGCAGCGTGACTTAGGGGGAGCAACTCCATAGGGGCTACTTTTCTTTTTTTGGACAGCATCCCTAGGGAGTTCCTATTTCCCTCTGACTTATAGTATCTGTTCATAGATTGTAAAGCCTAGTTTATAATACAGTCTAGGATTTGCACCTAAGTCATAAGAATGTGCAAAGTAAGTGTTTTCTCTCTGTTTATTTTGGTGAATTTAATAGCTTCTACTCGTCTTGGTATGATTACATCAGCTGTGCACTATTCCCCAGTTGTATCGAGGATAACTAGGGACTGCTTTAAATGCTGAGGTAACAATACGTACCTATGCATAGCAAAACTGAAAAGCTGTTAAGGCAACTTCTGCATAAAATTGTATACTGTATTTATCATTAAAATGTTAACATTAATATGCTCTTTGTAACCACTGAAATTTAATATGCATGTAGAGGAGATAACTAGGTTATACAACTGTATGGAACATTAGGCTGATGAGGACTCCAAGTGGCAACCACCACTGTGCTATGGAAAAATGCTTTTTTTATATGTATCACAAAGGCAGAATTAGGCAAAAAAAGTGTGTATACTTTGTACTAATAAGAAATTGCTAAGGACAATAATGCATGCATGTAATAGAGCAAAGTGGGCCTTCAGGAAGCACTTAAGCTTCCCTTGTGTTCAGCAGCAGGAGTTGAGGATATGCAGTGCCTTGTGCTAGCAGACATATAAACAAATGAAGATAGAAGTTTAGAGAGAAATTCTGTCAGTGCATGGGCATAGTTCCCAGGTGCTGACTTCTCAGAATATTATTCAGCCCTTGGTTTTTAATAAACATTCAGATAAAATATTGCATGGTATTTCTATTAATCTTGAATAAAATATGCTGTAGCATTTAAGTCTATAAAAGAAAGAAGTCTGAAGTAAAATTTAGATATAGCCACAAAACCACCAATTATTCTAGGATGTATATGGCATACAAAACAATGGTTAGTATTATTCAATTTATGGAGCTTCTGTTGCTTACTAAAACTTTTTATATTCATTTAAGTTATAGCAGATAGATCATGTGTTAAACTCGGAATAAAAATATATAATGGGATAGTGCAAAATACAGCTCAACTATCCTGTTAACCAACAGACTTAACGTCAGATGTAGTTCCTAAAATTCAGAAACTTGTAGAACCAGAGAGAAAAAACAGTTAATGATATGGCGCTTGTTGGAAGCTGTGTGTGCTGCCTACACTGACCAAGGAATCCCGTCTCTACAATTTTGGAGATTCATGTTGATGGCAACACACACAAAAGAACTTCAACTCCCTCTCTCCCAGCTCTCCCTGT
Source organism: Mesitornis unicolor (assembly GCF_000695765.1). Taxonomy (NCBI): domain Eukaryota; kingdom Metazoa; phylum Chordata; class Aves; order Mesitornithiformes; family Mesitornithidae; genus Mesitornis; species Mesitornis unicolor. The sequence goes on from NW_010198253.1 coordinate 80,381, forward strand.
TCTCCCTGCTAGTTGCCAATGACACTGCATAAACTGCTTAAGAAAACGTATGCTTATTAGAAAACATTGTTTCTTTAAGAAAGGCATATATGTACATGCACAAATAAATATATTGGTGTTTGTAGACTTGATGATTATGGTCTGTAGTGAAATTGCCCTGTTAAAAAGCACAGCATGCATAGTATAGTCACTTTGCGAAGTCCTTTGCTTTCTATATTTTTAATTAATAGCATAGAGAATGCACTGTATTTGGTAGAGGAGTAATACAGATTTTTATTTATTTTAATGAATATTACTTACCCCTTACAATATGGAAATCCATCAATAATTGTGTGCAATGGTAACTCCAACTTCTTTTGTTGGTCTTTTTTTTTCTTTTTTCTTTTTTTTTTTTTTAAATTCATTCCTGCACTTCATTTTTTTTTTTCCTGTGGCCACTGTAAGAGGAATCAGAAATTCTCTTTTTAAGTCAATGAAGCTCTGATTCTCATGCTAACACTGAACCACCAAACTAGAAGCTTTAAGGGTCTGCCCCCGAATCTTTAAACCAGTGATGCAATTGCAGGCTTTGATAATACTTTCTGGCTTAGATTTGGGTTGAGTCCTTTGAACAACAATTTTTAAGTGCTGTATTAAAGCCTAAATGCTGTTCTAAATTACTCAAGGATGACCACTGAGCTTAATGCTGCTGAGACATGCAGCCATTAAGACATCAATCAAAAAAACCCCTACATAGTTTTAACTTATCATAGAATCATAGAATGATTTGGATTGGCGGGGACCTTAAAAATCATCCAGTCCAACTCCCCTGCCATGGGCAGGGACACCTCCTACCAGACCAGGTTGCCCAAAGCCCTGTCCAGCCTGGGCTTGAACACTTCCAGAGAAGGGGGCGTCCACAGCTTCCTTGAGCAACCTGTGGCAGTGTCTCACCACCACTGCTGCCAGAAGCTGCCACTTCTGGCAGCTTCTCACTGTTGCAGCCTGTCGTGCTCCTGTCAGTTTGTTCGCACTTCGATTTCAGTTCTGCAAAAACTTTCTCAGGTTCCTTGTTTCCTTCAGTAGTTTCTGTCTCCTCCTTGCTGTTCAATTCGAGTTTTGTCTCCAAACTTTATTACTTATGCAACCTCTCCCCAGCTGTACTGATGCTCTTTTTTTTTTTTGAATCAGAGTCCAACACACTTAATCCAAAACCTGAAGTATTTGGTGTTTAGGAAATATGAATAAGACCACTTCATGCAGAGGACAGATTAATGTAAATAATGTCTTCTGTTACCACATTTTATCTTCTCCCTGTCCTCACACTTCTTTTTCCCTATCACATGAAATCATCACTGTCTTATCTGTCCTCTTTCTTAACGAGCATAAATATGTTACAATAAGTATAGCTGTATTTGTATTTAAAATATAGTTAGTTAATGTTTATAAATCTGGAACACCATATATTTCAAACTAAACTAATCTTAAGTAGGTTGTATTTTGATAGTAAATAAAATTTTAGTACTAGCCTCTAGATGAATGCCAAGGCTATGGTCTTAATATAGCTTTTAGTAACAAAAAGGACTGGTAATTTCCTGTTCTTACAGTCCTTCTGATAAAAATGTACAGTGAAGATCTTCTTTTAAGTCTACAAATAAACTTTCATTTGTTGGAATAATTTGATCTAAAAATAATCATTGGCATCATAGCTTAATTAATATAGCCCTTTTAGGTAAAAGTAGTTCCCAAAAGGCTAAAGTGATTATACATGTTTTCTCTGCTCTTGCCTATTAACACAGAATAAAAAAATAAACATGTTTGTTTCTTTTACCATTCCTTAATCCCCAGTCCAGTCATTATAAAAGGGCCAAAGCTGTCTTTGAGGGTGGTCATCTTACAAGGAATTATTATTGTTGCTAACTACCAGTTAACAACCTGGCTGGTATTTAGCAATCTTTGGAAATATTTTGGTAGAATTACGGGCCTTAGAGATAAAATTAATAGACACTGAGCCTGTTGTGTTAGATGTGGTTTATTCTCTAGGCAATACGGCTACTACCATAGAAAAAGGTTTCTGTATTAATGCTGTCTTTGTGACAACCTTCTTTCTTTCTCCTTCATACATGACATACAAAGCAGGTGAAAATGTTGGGAATTGACAGAAAACAAATTCAGTTCAGAAGCAGTTCCAGGAAGAGGTGTAGCCTAGTGCCAAGGGGAGAAAGGGCAGGTTTGTATCCCTTTAAACACTGATGAAAATGAAAGGAAAAAAAAATTGTTGAATAGAAAGTAAGAGAAGGAAGGAAAAAAGAAGAAAAAACGTGAACCTTTCTGCCTGAGAAAAATTTGCTGCTTAGTTACTTCTAATGCATTAGAAATAGTGAGCGATTTTCCAAATAAGTATTACTCTGTTAGAAACTCCTGATTTATTGAAGCTAGATGAAGTCACTTGCAGATTCCAGCAGAGTTGCCCTTGTCCCTGAGACAGCTTCTGCCCAAATTCCTCTGGAGTAGTATGTTGGGGCACTTCGGGAACACAGGTACCACAGGGCTCTGCCTCCACCATGAAGCTTCCTGCCTTGAAAGTGGGAGCCATGGGCTCAGTGTGCCAGACCTGCACCTTTTCAGTGCAGCTGGCAGGTGTTCTTCTGTGGGCCACAATACAATATGGTGGGACTGAGTTGGCACCTGGACTTTTTGGAAGGCTGATGCTCCTGGCCATGCACTTCCCAATGGGGTGGGAAACCTCTGTGGACCAAAGCCCTGTCTCTGAGGTCTTCAGCTTTAGACAATCTGCTGTGGAGACAGAGGCATTGGACATTTAGAAGCTTGGAGTTCCTGGGATGCTGCTTCACAGCACACAGATTCAAAGGTGCTGCTTAGGTTTTTTTGGTAAAAGCCTTGGCAGGCAGGTGGAGAACCTGCCTCAAAGTCTACGTGTCCCTGGCAGCTATCCATACCATCAGTCATGTTTTCTCTTTCCTGAGTTGCTGGGAGTAGAGTGTGTTCCCCACAGCAAAATGTGATGTAGAGAGGACAGGCCATTTCATATGCAACAGCTTACTTTCCCTAAAACCATTTTGCAGACTGTGTTGTATGATACACAATTCTCATAAGTCACAGAACAGTGATGTGTTTCATTTGAGGCTTTACTTACAAAGCAACAGTCTGGAGAAGAGCTTATTGTCCAAGTAACTTACTATTAAGTTGCTCATTACCACTATTTGATCCCTGATTTGTATGGTCTTTGTGGTTTTACTGGACTTGTTTAGGTCTGAATAGCAGGTATAGGTATTGTTAAGACTTCTGAAAGACTTTGTCTATAAAAGCTAGCATTTAAAGCCCTCTGTTTTTCTGTTGCAACTGATAAGCACTGCTCTGGTGTTACCATTATTCTTTTTTTTTGAAAATTACTGTAAAGAAAATCTCAAAGATATTTGCAGGTGCCAGTTAGCATTTTAGTTTCCAGTTTCCTTTCTGTCTATTAAAAAAGGTGAAAGCAGAGGTAGTAGCATTCATAGAAAATGACCAATGTTAGGTTTGTTTAGTTTTTGTGTTTAACCTGTCACATGTTATGACTACCTGAATTTTGTGCTTTTCGTTTCTTTTTAAACATGTTCTTTCAATAGTGGAAAAATAATTAAGTGAAAGCCTAGAATCATATATATATATGAAAAAGGTTGTCCCTTATTGTTGGATGCCTTGGGCAAAAGCTATTGCTTTTCCTTTTACATCCTTGGAGAAGACGTGAGGTCTGGATGGCATCCCTCCTATTCCCCTCACAGGTTATGTGCTCTGAGGCTGAGTGTGCTGGGAGAAACAAGCTGGTGCAACGCTGATCTCCCTTCTCCCACCCACACAGACCAGGAGGTTGGAGTGGAGACTTTTTATTCCCCACTTCCTTCTGTAAATGAACTGAAATACAGAGTGGGGGGAGCTGAAAGAAGTAGGAAATAGCTGCTGCTGTTTATAGCCTGAGAGCAAATTGATTTTTCTTCCTGAAGTAAAGAGGAAGTCGCAAAGTGACTTTTGACTCTCAAAGACTGCCTGCATTCCCTTGATGCTCCCAGAGTTGGTAACACAGCTGCAGGTTCATCCCTGACTTTCAGTCCAGTTCTAGTTTGCTTTTCCTTCTGCTTAGGGAAACAGCCTAACTCATCATAATTCCTAGAATATAGCTCCATTCACATATATAGGTATTATTTAAATAATGCTTTAAAGTGGCACTTCTTCTGAAGTTCTTAAGCATTGCTAGCTTTTTATATTTTAGTGATGTTATTGTATAAAAACCACACAACTGGAAACTCAGTTCATAGTAGTGTAAAACTCTGTGTCATATTCCTATCAATATATCAAGTGGGTCTAGTGACATCATAAATGGCCTGAATGTCATCCTACTAGTTCATTGTGATATTACTGGTACCTCTTAAAATATAGTATTTATCACTTTACTTTTGTAAATTCAGTGCTCTCTCCGTCAATCCCTGTTTCAATCCCAAGCTAATTATGGACTCTGTCTAACAACTTTTTAGTTGAGGACATCATTTGTTCTGCCAGAAATCCTATGTGGAACACCTTCCCCTACTGAGCTTCCTCAAAACATTTCTGTTGACATTTTGCATGCACAGTCTACAGGACAAGCAATACTTAAAATGATTTTCAAGTTGTAGAGGATATTATCAAAATGAATTCTTAAGTTCTGATGATTTTTCATTAGAAAAAATGTGGGGTTTATTCATCTTTTGTTAATGAGCACTTGGTAAAATGCAGAGAACCATTTCCATTAGCAAATTCTGGAGATATCTGCTACAGGTATTTTAACATATAAAAAGCCATTAGTAATTTGTTTTCTTTTCAGAAAAGAGATATATCTTTAGTTCAAAAAGGCAATTTTTATTAATCACTTGATGAGGATTGATTTTTAGCCTGATGTCCCTAACTTGGTCTGGTGGCAAGTCTCAGAATATCCATCCATCTTCTGTCAGTTTCTTTAATAACTTTTTAAGCTGTTGGCCAGTTTCAGTCAAAACTGACACACTGTGGTCCTTGCTGAGATAATTTAAGTTCCTACATGTTTCCTGCAAGTTGTGGATGAGAAGAGGAGAGGAAAAAAATCAGTGAGGAACAGGCAGACAAAATTCAGCTCTCGTGCATTCTTCTCTCAACCATTTGTTGCAAGTTGTCAGGACAGGTCATTTTAGAAGTTAAAACCAGAAAAAGGTATTTTTTAAGATAAAGAGAACACACCCAGCTATCTATATTTTTCTTTACAAGAGAGATTATTTGCAAGAGATTTGTATCCCTGAGACTGAGAGCACTTGTCATTTCTTATTCAGCCATTGAATGGGAAGAAGCTTCCTGTTGTATGGAGAGATTATTCCACAAGCGCTTTCTTTGGCATTTCTTCTGTTTTCTTTAGGACATTTACTAATGAACTGTGCACAGGTCTAGATAGAGATATTTACATAAGGAAAAGAAGCAAAGTTTGAACAAATACTAAGTTCTTTTTACATGTTTTTAGTGATACTGAGCATCCACAAATTCTCATCTCACATGGGATCCAGTGGCTCTGTACCTATTTGGAATTCAGCCTCTTCATTTAGGTGACTAAATGTGACTTTCATCACATTTTAATTTGCGTTTTAATTACTCAGCCTTTAAGATTTTGATCAGCACTAATAAATTGCAGCACAATCATCTTATACGGTATTTAGCTGATTGATTTTTGTATGCTAAAATGTAGTCATAAAAGTGTAGTATAAAAACATTTTCAAGTGGAAAAAAGGTTTCAAAGATAAAAGAACTTGTACCAGATTTGTTCAAGTCTGTGTCAGACCAGAGAGGGAAGACCTAAATCTAAGCCCTTGCGAGGGCAAAGCAGGTGGCTGCTGTCCATTCTGTTTAAATAAATGCAGCAACATCAAGTCATGCAATTGGCCCAATCAGTGCCGGTGAGTGCGACTTTTGGGAACTGCTGTGTATTGCCTGGTGGTGGTGCAAGAGATGAGACATGAGTATATGGTATTGGATGGTGCTAGATCTGTTATTGCTCTAGGTTGCAGAAGTGTATTCTGAAAGAAAAGTACAGCCTTATTTTGTTCTACCTGAGTTGTTGTCCACCTGCATCTGTTCTTGGTCTCCTCCTTTATCTTTGGGTCTCCTTTGCCTCAGAACAGTACAAAGTAATAGCAGGAGAATCTTTATTTTCTTTTCCTGCTCTGAAGTGCTCATTTTTAGTGTCAGTTCACCAGTAGCATGGCAGGAGTAGTGTAACAGGAAGCAGGATAACTAAAGCCCCTCTCCATCTAAGCATCTCTGCTCAATAGCTCAGCTGGGAGTCAGCTCTCACAGGCTGGATGTTGCCTTCTGCCATGAGATTGATGCTATAAATAAGAAATAAAGACAGTGGATAAAGTCCTGGCCCAACTGATGTTAATCACATCATCTCCATGTCCTCAGTGGTGCCGCAATTCTGTTGCCTGTCATGAAGTACTGGGCTCCTAAGAAAGAAATGGAAAGCCAGGGAGTAGGCAACACCTGTCACAAGGCTTCGTATCCTGAACAGTAAGAGTTAAACTAGATAAGTAGACTGTAGGGTCAAGTACCCAGATACTTCTAGTTTTCACTCACCTTTGCAGAGAGGATCTCACTCCCCTAAATGATGCCCTAAAAAAAAATCTAAATCCAAAAGCAGCTACTGCTTTAGGAGTTTCTGTTTTTCACTTCCCTCTTTTCTGAGTCTGCAAATTCTTGCACAACTAAGTGAAGTCACTAAGGTATGCCCAGAAGTCTCTGTCCTGGAGAGGTGGGTATTTCTGCCTCAAGACTTCTGGTACACCTTTTAGGTGAACAGACTCCTATTGCTGTATTCTTTGGTATGTGTTAGAGGCCTGAAAATTAGAGGAGCCGGGATTCATTTAATTAATAATGACAGTGCTGCCTGCAGCCTGATTCTAGTTATTGTTTAGGATTGTCTGCTGAAAGGGTACAGAACATGGGCTTGGGAGCCTGTTGTCTGGATTTTGTAGGAAAGTTATATAGGGAGCATAACTGAAAGCAGAAGAACAGTTCTGAAAACAGGGACTAGATCAGATTTTGGCTCCTGGTGGTTCCTCACTGTCCACTGGCAGACTTTCAAGAGAAAGGGTATGTGTGGGATGTTTTGTGCCAGCTAATACACTTTCCTGAGACACAGGAAAAGAGGATTCAGCCCTCCTCAAGATAAGGGCAGCCCAAAACTTAGGAGTTCCAGTTCCTAGAGTAGTGCCTTAATTTCTAGAAAGTAAGGGACACCAGTGTTTCCTTTTCCTGAGCAGATGGAAGCTTCTGATGTTTCGTATTGGCTACCTACACTTTAGAAAAAGTAAATGCCTAGTTTAAGCAAATCTTGAGATGCACAATAATTCTTTATTATCTCCATTAAATGAACTTGGAATTTGAATGGTTATGAAGAACAGACTAAGTTGCCTTCTAGTACTGTCGTGCCTAACCTAAATGAAATAGAACCTTATTTCTACCCTGTTTTACTGATAACCTGTCTCCCAAGCATACACCAATTTTCTGATTGTCATATTTCTTTCAATGCTTAGATTGTAATTTTTCTGAGGCCAAGACTGATTTTTCATGCAATGACTGGCATGACATCATTCTGTCATACTGTCCTCTAAAGTCAACATGCTGTGCCGAGGGAACATACCATGTTTTTTGAGGCCAGTTTTTGTGTTGTAAACGTAGGATTGCATTTCACCATAGGAGCATAGGAAAGCCTATACCCTTATGGTGAAGCCTTACTGTTGCCAAGACTGTGATACTGTTTAATGCCTAAAACCTCTAAGAAGCTTGAACAGCTGGGAGCCTACATTCAGTTGAAGTGCAAGGTCAGTGGCTAATTCCCATAGTCTCCTTACAAAATCTCATCTCTCATTTCTAGGACTAGTAATCCAATACCTTCCATGAGAACTAAATGCATACAGATAGAATTTTTCAAATACTTGTGCAGTCTTAAGTGTTGACAGGATCAGCCTTGGTTGTTTCAGTCTGGTTTGGTTTTTAAACCTGACCTTCAAACAAGTGTCTCTCTGAATGTATTTCTGGGTACATTTTGGTTTGGTTTGGTTTGGTTTTGAGATCATGTCATTGTTATATAGCTGAAGAAAGGGTAGTACTGAAAGCAATGCATCTTGGAATGCAAGTGGTACTATTTAAACTCTTTCTTCAAAGCACAGCTTCTTGATGTATAACCATTCAGTACTTAGAAAGAAAGAATATCAGAATATTATGAGCTATATTCTTCTCTTGCTATTCACTTCATGTTAGTAAGGTGCTGTTGTGTAAACTCTTGAAAATAGTCGTGGCACATATGGACTATTTCTATCCCAGCAGCAAAAAAATATATTTTAAAAATCATATACAGATACATACATCTGATTAAAAAAAGGCAAAAATATTACATATATAGTTTTCTTTCTAAATTTCTATTATTTACTTAATTTATGTTTACTTTTTGGAAAATACTTGGATTATATATAGTACTTACACAGTAAACTCTTGCGGCCTTTAAAGAGATATGTGGATTAATGACTTCTCAAAGAACTGTTTTACAAAAGTACTGTGGTATTTTTAGAATAAGTGCTTAGTTAAAATAGTCACTAAGGGCACGTTATTCACGTAGGCATCTTTTATACAAAACCTATATATTTTTTATTATCCATGCATTCTAACTTGATTCAGTAACATGTATTTGTATATGTACACATGATATTAAGCCTATGAATAGGTCCAGTTGTTCTAAAGTTAGTGGTATTCCCTAGGATAACATACTGAATTAGCCCTTTAAGGACTCTATTACTATGATGCAAAATAGATTCAAAGGAATTGTTTGGTTTTATATAAAAGGTGAGGAGTGCAGGGGTTTTTTTAGTGGGGTTTTTTTTTAGTTTAAGAGTGGAATATATGTTTTCTTTAGCTGTAAAAGCACAATCAAGGCAACATGATAAGTGAGTCAGTGTTGTAAAAGTAAAACTAATTTTGCCTTCACTCACATGAGCTATAGAAGGAGGAAGCTTTATTGTCCCTGGGAAGGTGATAAGGCAGAGTAATTGTATATTATACTGTCCTGGAACATCTGCCTGAAGACTGTTGGAGCAATTCATCTATCATGGACGATACAGCATGTTTTGTCTTTCTGCTTTAACCCATCCCCACTGCTGGCCTGCACGAAGGTTTTGATAGGGACTGTGCCTGGGCTGGGGCTCACATTAATCAGTCCCCTTGTTCAACACTCCAGCTGACATAATTACAACCTGCGCACAGCAGTTATTCAAGTCGAGTCCTTGTCACTCGTGGTGCGAAACTACACAGCTCAGATCCCGAAGGAGATTGCCTTATCACACAGAACAAGGGCTCACAGGAGTTGAAGAGAATAGAAATGGGAAAATGTCTTCCGGGAGTACTATATATTCCTTTAAAATAAGACATTTGAGAGACTTACAAGGGACAAAGAGAAGCATTGTGCAAGGTCTGAAATGAACAGGTTATTATTTTTAAAAGGATTACACAGGCCATTTTTGCGAAATGGACATGGATTATTAAATAAATTCAGTGGTCTCTCTCTCTCTCTCTTATTCAGTGACTCTGCCCTATTAGTTTTCTTCAGAAGTGATAAAATACTTTTTGACTTGTATAAACTTTAAGTATCTCTCAGTAGAAATCATCTGAACACAACTAATAAAAGTGCACATATTATACCAGTAAAATTGGCACACACATAAGGGAAGATCTGCAAGGATCAGAGTTAAGGGTGAAGGAAGAAGCATGCAAAAGGGCTTCCAAAGATGAGCAAGTTCATTAGCTTCTGCTGTAGCATGATACAGGAATGTGAAAGATGAAGCCAAAGAACAAGTTTCATATCTTACCATTTTTCCCTTTTTTCATGTTAACCCTCTGTGGGGAAAAAAGGCAAGTCCATAACACCATCTATACTGAATGAAAGAAGTTTATTTTCATGTAATATGATGGGGTTTATTTTTGTACTTTAAGACAGAACCTTTGCACATGTAATCATAGTGTAATTTACTTGACATTGGTCTATAAAATTCCTCAGTGTAACAGAATTTAATTGAAACTAAGAAGACTTTCCCCTGGTATTTACATTTTTCTCTTCTTGGGTACTAGATCAGTTTTTTGAAGCAATGTTATTCAGGCAGCTCCTGTTCTTCTCAATCAGTAGATTTACAGTGCTGCTCAGATTTCTTATCTAGTTAAAATACTGTGGCTAATATTTAGAGATAATTGTGTATAGTTGAAAGAACAGTAATAATTTATCTGTTCCAGATGGTCCAATTTTAAGCTAATACTTTTACAAGACAGCTTATCTGAGACTTTGAATAGTCTAAAGTAGGAGTGCTAGAAATTATCTTGTATGTTTTACTCTGCATATATGCACTAAGTATGCTTGATGAGTCAAATACATAGTTCAGTGCTTTCACAGAATGGTAGGAGTTGGAAGGAACCTCCAGAGATCATCCAGTCCACCCCCGCTGCTAGAGCAGGATCACCTACAGCAGATAGCACAGGATCATGTTCAAGCAGATTTTTAGTATCTCCAGAGAGGAACACACCTCAGCCTCTCAGGGCAGTCTGTTCCAGTGCTCTGTTACCCCCAGTGTAAAGAAGTTTTTGTTCATGTTGAACTTGAAATTCCTGTGTTCCACTTGTCCTGTCATTGGGCACCACCTAGAAGAGTCTGGCCCCATTCTCTTGACACCCGCCCTTTTGATATTTATAGGCATTAATGAGATGCCCTCTCAGTCTTCTCTTCTCCAGGCTAAACAGACCCAGCTTTCTCAGCCTTTCCTCACGAGAGAGATGCTCCAGTCCCTCATCATCTTTGTAGCCCTCCACTGGACTCTCTTCATTAGTTCCATGTCTGTCTTAAACTGGTGAGGTCACAGCTGGACACAGTACTCCAGATGTGGTCTCACTAGGGCAGAGTAGAGGGGGAGGAGAACCTCTCTCAACCTGTTGACCACACTCTTCTTAATGCATCCCAAAGTACCATTGACCTTCTTGGCCACAAGGGCACATTGCTGGCTCATGTTAACCATGAGACTCCATGAGACTTGTCCACCGAGACTCCTAGGTCTTTCTCCTCAGAGCTGCTTTCAAGCAGGTCACCCCCTAATCTATACTGAGGCATAGGGCTATTCCTCCCAAGGTGCAGTACCCTACACTTGCCTTTGTTGAACTTCATTTGGTTCCTCTCTGCCCAACTCTCTAGCCCAGTCAGGTCTTGCTGAATGGGAGCACAGCCTTCTGGTGTATCAGTCACTCCTCCCAGTTTTGTATCATCAGCAAACTTGGTGAGGGTATGCTCTATCCCTTCATCCAGGTCATCAATGAATGACATTCAACAGTATTCGATTTCAGTTCTTCTTGTTGAAGTACACAGTGTATTGAACTTGATGTGTAGGTCTACTGTGAAAATCTAGCTACATTAAACCTGCAATTTCTTACTGAGCAGCAGGGCGTCCTTGTAGGCAAATGTAATCTTGGAGAAAAAATAAAATTAAGTTTTGCTTGCTCCCTACTCTTAAAACCGGTTTTCCTGGGGTGAATGATGACTGTGAAGTAAGCTCAAAGTACAGAGCCAAATGCTGCATTTACTTATATTTGTGCAGACAATGGCATTATGAGGACATAATCTGAAGAGAATGATGTTTCTCCAATATATACTTTCAAGGCAGATTTTAGATCAGGTAATCAATCATACCTCTAACTAAAGAACCAAATTTGACTTTCAGAACCCAAGATGGTTTTGCAGTATTGACAGTCAGGAATAATATATTTTAATTTGCAGACTGAACAAATTTCCATGACATCATGGAAACACAATAAATGTCTGACCTCACAATGACATTTTTCAGGCTTAAACTGTACTTGTAGACTTTGAGCCTGGAAAAAGCCTTAAGCTCAGCTAGTCTGACCTTCTACATAAAACAAACTTCATAGTTTTTTTCCAATTTGCTCTGTACTGAACCTCTTGCGTTTGGCTAAACTTTATAATCTAGAAAGACGTTCAGGTTTTATCTTTTTTATCTTTTAACATCCAAAGTTGGAGAACCCACTCCCCTTGTGTGAAAGGTTAATTGCTGTAAGTGCTGAAGAAATTGTGCTTTATTTCTCACTTGAATTTGACTGTAACTTGTAGTCATTGGTTTTGGTTTTGTTACAGTTTTTCTCTAGTTAAGGTGTCCCTTAATTACACATTCATTCCCTCTTAAGTTACTCATGCCCCAAGCTCAAATGTAATAAGCAAAACAGGGGGGGTTTAATTTAAATGTTCTGGTTTGTTTTTTTTTCCAGGAGTACAGGAAGTAGTTATTCTAGAATTAGTTTTTCCAGTGTCATAAAAAGAACATTACACCCTTACATGTGCTTGCTACTTCCTTGCTTAAACATCTGAAGATGACATGAACCTTTCTGCTTATAGCATCACAATGGAAGTTCACATTAAACCTCTGGTCCACTAATTCCTAAATAATTTTATGTGGCACAGCTTTTCACGTCGTTCTGTAAGTTACTTGCATGTGTTATGCAAAGGTGGGAGACCTAATGTGTAGTTGTATGTGTACGTGTTTGGATTGAACAGGCCTAGCTTGTGAAACTGCTCTGTATGGCTGTGGTGTCATCATTATTAATTATGCTACCAAATACAGTTTCATCTGCAAATTTTATTAGCAGGGATTTTATCTATATTTTTGGCATGCGTAGAAAAAGTGAATCTTTCAGACAATTAATGCTTATTCCACTGATAAATTGGAACACTTGAAATGAGGAAAAAAATGACCATCTCTTTTTGCCTGGGGGGGGTTGAGGCTGGAATAGGGCAAGAAGAGGCAATGTATTAGCATTAAAAAAACCTACTTTGAGAAGAGATCATACAGACCACAGTGCCCTGGGTATGAAACCAGGCTGCAAAGCAACAGGATCTGCCCTCTAGGGAGCCGTGTTGTCACTAAAATGGCTGAAGGAACTGACACAAAGGCCAGTTGGAAGAAGTGCCGTCTGCATCTGAGATTGACAGGCAGCCTTTAGGGTCTGCTGCTATTATTTCTGACACTGGCAACATTAGGAGTCCAGTTTCATCCTGTGCAGTCTGTAGACTCCTCACCCTTTCTTAGGATCCATCTGTGAAAATACTTTATGGGTTCCTGAGAATATACAAACAGACTCTACAGAATTGTTCAGTTATTTTATGTGGTCATTAAAAGAAGCACAATAGGGAAAAAAAATTATGTTGAAAGGAAAAGTGTGTGTCTTCAATTAAATTCATCCTAGGTTTTTTAAAAAATGGATGCTTTCCATGGCCTCATTTCAGCAAGGTATTTGATCATGTACATAAATTTAAGCTTGTGAGTCATTCTTTTGAAGTCAGTGGAGCTGCTTGTACTTCAGCTGCACAAGTGCGTAAGTACCTTGCTAAATCAGGGCCTATGATCCTTAAAGCCCAGTCTCCATCCTTACACTGCTGCAGAGATGCTGTTTCTCAGACCAACTTCTCTTTTATGCCATCTGCTCCAACAAGAAAGAGAAGGGGGAGGGAGGAAACCCGTGAACAATGGAGTGATTATTCTCAGTTACTGTGAAATAGATGAACTCCACCTGCTATTTCTGCCTCTTAAACCTTGGCTGACACGGTGCAGCAGTGCACGGGGCACAGCAGCCCCCTGCATCCCTCACACGCCGCAGGCAGGTGAATCCAGGGGGCGCTTGAGCCAGGCCATTACAAAGCCCGCTCTGCCTGAAACAACGCAGAAGCCAGGGAGTCCTCGCAAATGTTATGGCGAGTTTTCCAGTAGCAGGTCAGTCCTGTGAAAAATTGCTTTTTTTGTTTTTACTTTTTTTTTTTCATTTAGTCAATAGAAGGAGTCACTGCAGCTCTCTCCAAAGAGCTGCTGGGGCAGACTCAGAAGCTGAGCAGCCCGGCTCTGCACAGCTCCTCCAAGGGGCAGTGGGAACCACAGCACAGGTTGAGACCTAAGGCATGTCCTCCCCCCTTTCTGCACTCACTGCCCCTCCCAAGTCTTGGAGCTTGGAAATATTTTGCAGGTTTCTGTCCAAAAGGTTCCTCTTCATTTCTTTCTCTTCCTGTAGAAAGCAGAATTAATGGAAGCATTTAAGGCAGGAAGCCATTGTTTCCTTGGAATCAGAGGGTATTTTTCCTGCAGAAATCAGATTTTCTTCATGTTATGAAATGTGCTGTGAACGAAGCTTTCTTTTTCTTTTTCTTTTTCTTTTTCTTTTTCTTTTTCTTTTTCTTTTTCTTTTTCTTTTTCTTTTTCTTTTTCTTTTTCTTTTTCTTTTTCTTTTTCTTTTTCTTTTATTCTTTGTTGGGTTTTTTTTGAGAAAAATATTCTGACTGAAAATTCATGAGTAGATCTAGATGCCAGCACTGGTTTTATAGTTTGGTTGTCGTTCACTGTGCAGGGTTGTAACTGACTTTACAGATTCCTCGGAGGTAAACAAGACTAGAGTACATAACTTCTAATTTCCATTCAGAATCTCTAATTGCTCTGAATTTGCCTTTAAAAGTGTGCATTTTGGCTATCGTAATCAGCTCCTTGTAGCAGACATATTTGTAAGTATCAATTTTTTGAAATTGGGAATTTTTCTTCAAATGCAAGGTAAACATAGCAGTAGATCTATGGCCAGATTACAATTTGGACATGCCACTCTGCTGAATGGAGCTGAGACATAAGCAGTAATTATCAATCTTCCATCATTTTCAGTGCTGACGCACAAGTTTTTGCTGCTTCCCTACAGGGCTCTGCTACTTTTTAGCAGCCAGCATTGGACATCTGTCACACATACTGTATGTCATAACAAATAGATCATTACAGAAAAAAATGCAAAGCTGTAAATGTAGAAAAGCAGAAAACATTACGATTATTATCCCTGGGTGTTACCATAATACTGTCAGAATAAATCCTGAACACATTTTTATTATTTTCTTTGTGAAACTGACTGTATCATAAAATTTCATTAAAACATGTAAATGTAGTACACTCTCTTTCATGGGCTACTTCATATTTTCTGAGTGACAACACATACAAGACATGGCAGTACATGTAAAAAAGTGGCAATGCATGTGGCCACCAGGTTGTAGGGCATGCATTTTTATAACACTGTGGAAAAATATCAGCTGTGGGCAAATGTTCACTGCAGGAACAGCTACAGTGGTAAAGATGTTGCTGTCCACCAGCAGTTCATTGGCACTGTCCACTAGAGATCTTTATGGTTTTAAACTGGAAAAGAGTAGATTTAGACTGGTTATTAGGAGGAAATCCTTCATTGTGAGGGTGGTGAGACACTGGCACAGGTTGCCAGGGAAGTTGTGGATGCCCCCTCCCTGGAAGTGTTCAAGGCCAGGTTGGACAGCGCTTTGAGCAACCTTGGTCTGGTGGGAGGTGTCCCTGCCCATGGCAGGGGGAGTGGGCTGGGTGAGCTTTAAGGTTCCTTCCAACCCAAACCATTCTGTGATTCTATGATTTATCAACAGCACAGAGAGATGTTTGCCAGCAGTGACATAGGCAGAGCTGAGCTGGTCTTGGGTATCCTGTAGTTGGCCTCCTGGGTTCCCATGGAGCTGTATGCTGCTAATTCTGGCAATAGTATCCTAAGTCACTTGATTATTGAGGTCAGTTGCAGAGCACTAACACCTGTATTCATGTGATTGTTTCCCCAGTCCTTTAAAACCTAAATAAATGTAGGATTTTTGCTTTTAAAGGATAAGAGCAAGGAAGTAGTAATCCAGGTACATGCTGGTAGTAAGACAGCTGAGAAAATGTACCACGTTTCTCATATAATATATGCACATATATATGTTATATATGTGTGCTAATGTTTAATAATAATTACAGTTTTATAACATTAGTTTCAACGCATTTCATAATGTGGTTTTGGCCATGATATTTTTCTATTTTTTATTATTTACTGTGCAACACTGTATTGACCTTTAGCACTGAGGAGGTAAGCCAATACTTTAATTTCAAACCTGTGGTCTGAACTGAGGGCTAGTGGTATAGTACTGCAGATTTGTGTATAGTATTGCAGCTAGTTTGTGTTAACTGGCAAACTGTTTATTGTATTTTAAAAACAGAAATGGGGATACATCTTGAGTATGTTGAGAAGAATTTTGGTTGGGTTTTTTTTGTCTGAGTTTTTGCTTAGTAGAAGTTGGGCAGAATGACTGTCATCGTGAAGGTTTTGATTGAATATGCCTGTTCATATAATGAAATTACCACAGATGGAGGTATTTGTTTCTTTCCTGTCAAGAAAATATTGCCTATTAGGTTGTTTACTGTCACTCTACTTAATGCTAGTTTTCATACTGTTTAATGCAAGTAAGAAATAAAGGCAGGCTAGAAGGGTTGTATTTTGGGAAGCAGTAACACTGAAAATACCCTGAAAGGTCCCTGCATATAAATAAGTGAACAGGAGCTCTCGATGCTTTGAGGAGCATCCAGGAGCTCCCAGATCTCCTGGCTGGAGCTGGAAAACACTGAGTATGGGGAAAATCACAGCATCCATGTATGCAGCACTGGTGTGAAATGCACTCAAGAATTCAAAGGTTAAAGCAATTAGAAAGAGTTTAGGAAGAATCTGATGATTTCCCAAAGTGAGATAAAAGGAACTGGGTCTCTGTATCTCGCCCACTGGAGGTCCGGCTGGCAGAGGATTCTTCAGCCGAGCAAGACGTGCTGGAAATGTAACACTATCTGTTACTGGATGCAGGAATATAAGAAATATGAAAGTTCGTAAAAGTGAGAGTGATCAACTATAGAGTAATTTGCCTTATGATTGCAATGGATTCCCCATTGCTTTCCATTGGATTTTAGCATGTCTCTGAAAATCATGTTTTAGTACTAAAAAGAGTTAGGGTTTGGGGAAAGAATCACTAGACAAACTTTTTATGAACCGTGTTATCCATGAGGTCAAGGTAAATGTGCCATATGACTTTGCATTTCTGAAAATCTATGGCTCTCCTTTTCTAGTTTAATTACATTGTTACAGTTTTAATTTAAAGACAGATTTCCAAGTTAGGTGGCATCTTCTGTGAAACAAACAACTGCAAATTTTTGGTGAATAACTGAGGTTAAGAATCTATGATAATACTTACTGCTTTCTTGTGAAGTTTGCTTTCGTCATAACTGCTTTTATTTCTGGAAGAAAGTATCTAGGGACTTTGCTATTTTTCAGACAAAATACTGCAATTTCTATGTACTTTTTGCAGGTTGCATAGTGGGGTATAAGCAGTGAAGAAGACCTTCAGAACGCTCTCCTTATGAGTGTGAACAATTCATACTGATGAACAGGGGAAAATTAGAAGTCTTATCGCTCGATTGGCTGTATCACTGTGTTTGTTTTGGTGTTGTAAATAGTGACATCCATGGAGCTGCCATAAGTCCTTTAGGTTACATGCATTTCTCTGCTGAAAGAGGATGTTTGTACCTAATGTCCTGGAGAAAACCTTTTGAAAAAGGTTTATTTTTTGCAAATAAGTGCCCTTCAAGGTGCTAAAGTTTTTAAAACTTAGTGGGCTAGATAATTAATATTTTGCCTCATTTGTACCTTTTAAACCTTCCATTTCTATGCCTTGCAGTAAGCAAGTTTCTGAAAATGTCAGGCACTGCATAATGGAAGAGTGTTCTAATTTCAGTTCCCTGTTAGTGAAACATCTTAATAAAAATGGGTTGCTTCCTGCTGTATTTTGTTTAGCTGTTGAACACGATGCTAATGTATTCTCATGTACAAAACCTGTAGAAAATATGGAAGTGCTCCTATTCTGCTCAGGCAAATTTAGAATTCCAGAGGATGTTATATGAATTTCTCTTACTTCATTATTTTTATCCAAAATGCCACATAAAAGATGAGGACAGGAAATCAGTTTGGTATTGGGCAGCCGCAGCTCTGTGGTTAGCTACAGAATTCAGCTGTTTACACGAGCTGCTTAAACCGGTGCTGCTGGCTGGGAGGAGGGCAGAGTACGACCCCCTGCATCCAGCCATGAGGCCAGGGCAATGATATAAAAATTAACTTAAATCTTTTTTGGATACACCATTCATGTTGAACAGGGGGTAGTGATCAGTGGTGGGAAGTGTAATTAGAGGTCAGTAACTAGCAGTGGACCCCAAGGGTCAATATTGGGCTCAGTCCTTTTCAACATCTTCGTTAATTATCTTGATGATGGGGCAGAGCTTACCCTCAGCAAGTTTGAGGATGACACAAAACTGGGAGGGGCAGCTGATACACCGAAGGGTTGTGCTGCCATTCAGAGAGACCTCAACAGGCTGGATGAATGGGCTGACAGGAACGTCGTATAGTTCAATGAGAGGAAGTGCCAAGTCCTGCACCTGAGGAGAAACAACCCCATGCACCACTACATGCTAGGGGCTGACCAGCTGGAAGGCACCTTTGCAGAAAAGGACCTGGGTTCCTTGTGGACACCAAGTTGAGCATGGGCCAACACACTCTTGTGGCAAAGAAAGCTAACTGTGACCTGGGCTGCGTTAGGAGGATTGCTGCCAGCAGATTGAGGACGGTGATCCTTGCCCTCTGCTCAGCACAGGTGAGGCCACGCCTGGAGCGCTGGGTCCAGTTCTGGTCTCCCTAGTACAAGAGACATGGACATACTCTAAGAGAGTCCAGTAAAGGGACACTGAGATGATAAAGGCACTTGAGCATCTCTCTCAAATAATGAGAGGCTGAGAGAGCTAGGTCTGTTCAGCCTGAAGAAGAGACTCAGGAGGGCTATCAGCAATGTGCAGAAATACCTGAAGAGAGGGTGTAAAGAAGACAGAGCCAGGCTCTTTTCATTAGTGTCCAGTGACAAGATCATTGTCACAACTGACAAATCATTTCCAGTTTATGATACTTGAACATGCAGCAACCTTTAATTTATTGAGAACAGCAAAAGAAATACAGGTAACTGGTTGGAAGGAATGGACTTCTAATGGCAACATGTAATGTGCAGTTAGAACAGCAATGTGAAGCATCGTTATGCAATGAACATCAGAGATAAAAGTTCTTTTTTATCTTCAGCTAAAAGAGATTTTCTTTTCATCTTAAGCAGTAGCTGCATTTCTTGCCATCCATCTCCCTTAGCTCACAGCATTGTCCTTTACAGAGGTGTGGGAGCTCTCCCGGATGCATGCAGTGGAAAGTAGGCCTACACCCGTCCACATGTATCAGTCAGGTCACACAGGCTTGTTGCATGGGAAGTATGGACTGAGCTTTTCAGCTCCTCACATTTCCTGTTCATCTGCAGCATGCCTTAGGAACTCATCCCATCTCCTCTTTCGCCATGTGTAGCACTGGCAGGACATCAAAAACTCTACACAGTTCTTCCTCTTCCCTTTAATAAAATTGTTGCTGGGTTTGCATCGGCTCTCAAACCTTTCTTCCTGTCTGGTGAGAAGACTCACTGCAAGATGTGAAATAAAACCAAAATTTCTGTTGTGCTTCTCTGCATCAGTATTGAATACAAATCCGTAGACTGTAGCTTTAGACTAATTCAGTCTCTCTCTAATGAGTTCCCTTCTTGTACAGCATGGAAAAACTGCTAGAGATATATACATTTGATTTTCAAAATGGAAAATAGATCATAAGGACGAAAGCACGCTTACATTAAGGAATGATAATACTAATTTAACTCAGAAACCTCTAGTTTAGCCTTACTGGAACACAGGGTAGCCTCTGAAAAGCTGCATTTATTTGTTTGTGGCTGTAATTCAGAGTGGAACTCAAAAAAAAAAAGAAAGACTTTACTCAAACGATTTCTTTTGGGCTGGGCTCTACATGTCCGAGTTTCAGAACAAGGGGAATCTTTATCTCCTGGAAGTGAATTTTATAATAAAAAGCTTGTCAAATGCTTAACTATCATCACTATTGCAACACCATAATATTTTAGTTAGATGTTTATCATGGCATAACTTTAATGAAAATACAGTGCTGTTTAAAATCACTGACCTCTGTGTTTAGTCATATGAGATGAAGTGATGTAAGTATACACATACACAGAGTTTTGGTGGGGGTTTTATCAGACATATAATAACATACTTGTACAGTGCTCAGGAGAAGACTCCTAATAAAACAGTCAAAGCACACTGAATAATTAAATAAAAAACACCCAACATTTTATATGCAGTACATTTTTGTCGTGTCATATTTAAAGGTATTACTTGGCTTCAAAAGTGCTTGGATTTGCCAGTTGTTACTTTTGTCGTTTACTTTATGATTCCAATTGCTGCATTGCAACCTAATACAAGAGGCCATTTGTAATGGCTTGTGATCTCATATTCCTCATTTCTGATTAAGCCTTTCTGGCCTTGCCACATGGAAAAATATAGTTTTTGAAATTTTTATTCATTTATTTTATTCATCATTTATATGATGACTGTATCAGTACATCGGTGTGTTTAGTCACATATTTTTACTGATGACTGAATAAATGAGACTTCGGGATCACTCCATTTAAAGTGGTTGGAGCAAATTCACAAATCAAAGGAGACACAAGTGGCCTTTTATGACTTGAACAGGCTGGGTTTTCTTCACAGCTCTTACATAGGTTTACACAGATCCTTTATATATTTCAGAGAAATATTTCAAAGTAAAAAGTTTTATATCTTTCCTTAGCATAGTATGAGAGCTGAGCTGAAAGAACCTAGATATTTTATTTCAGATTTATATGCTCTGCTTTAATCTACTGCCCTTTAAAGTATAACCCATTATAGGAGGTTACCACATTGTACCCTGCTTTCAATCCAGTGTACACTATCCTTTTTTTAAAATAAAAATACCTGTTTCTTTTCAACAACATTTACGAGCATTGTAATTTTTTTAGGGCTGAATCCTGAAAGATGCTGAAGACCGATATTTCCCATATTTTTCAGTGAACATAAGTGTCTTCTCTGACATTCTCAGGAGTCTGATCATTATACTGGTATATAGCAGATGGACATGACAGAGGGTGAGCTTTGGCAGTACCGTAAGGCAGATACCAGCTTTACTATGACCATCTCCAAGGGAGAGACAAGCACTCCAACAGAACTTCAAGCTGCTAGTTCCAGTTTATTTTTGGGGGTCCTTTTTTTAGGTGCCTGTTACTGTGGTATTTCAGTGACAGGTAAACAATCAGTTGCTGAAAATGCTACTATTGTCTTATTTCAATATTTGTGAAGTATTATGTATTTATGTAGTTCACTTCAGTGCTTGTACTTTTTTCAGTTCAACTGAAATACTGTTCTTAGTTTGACAATATTAATGGTGTACAGTTATAAGAAAGTCTAAAAAATTTGTATTTGGGCTGTTATTTTGATTCAACAATAAATATAATGGTTATTTCTGATTGAAACAAATGAAGTAGTAGTATATTTTACATGGGATTTATCACAGACTTTGAATAAGGAAATGCTATTGCGAAATAACTTTGGGATAAGGCTGCAAAATTTTAAAGACTGGAAATTAAAAATTACTGTCATCTCATGGATCTCTGTGGATATAAGAAGTGTGAGATCTTTTTTGATTCACTTTTTTCAGAAATATCATTAGAAACATTTATTTGAAATGCATAAAACTAATTGTGTAAGTATTCTGACTTTTATGCATGAAAATTCCACTGCTTCCACAAAAGCTGTGTTTAAGATATAAATCAAAATCTGTGTGTATTTTCAAAAAGGTATAAACTTGAACAATTCCATTCTCTTTTCTAGGAACACTTCACAAAGTGTGAGATAAGAGTTACTAGAATATCCTTACGAAAATAATTCAGAGTAACTCCTATGGTGTCTAGGAACTGTGTAGGAAAGGTTCATGTGAGCTCCATTGGGAATATTATAGGCACCTGTGCCTATAGGTTGGCTAAGTTAAAGACTTTTGCTTAATATCTGTCCATCACTGACTACCATCAAGACAAACAAAAATTGTAAGACTTTTGCAAATGTAAAAAAATGATCATTTTTAAATGCTTCTGGCTCAAATGTATTGCTCAGTTAACCTGTAACAGCTTTGGGAACCTTCATGCAAAGGACAACATTTAGGCAAAACCTAAGAGGATGCAAAAATTGAGCTGATAGAGAAAAATGACTGATGGCTTTGCTTTTTCTGTTACAGCACTAGGTTTTATTTGAATGACTAGTAGGGAATAAATTGCTATCTGACTTATTTCTTTTTTTCATCGCTTTTTAGGTCTAACTGTGCTGAAAATATCCGTAAGCACATCTTACATACAGGAAAGCATGAAGGAGTAAAAATGTATAACTGTCCTAAATGTGATTATGGAACCAATATCCCTGTGGAGTTTCGTAACCACTTGAAAGAACTACACCCAGACATCGAAAATCCTGATCTGGCGTACTTGCATGCTGGTAAGGTCATTCTTCCCTTTACTTACAAAGTCTTCTCTTTTTCTGTATGAGCGTGCTTAAATGATTGCAATAAGAAAGCTAGCTGTTATGTTATTATCATTTATTCTGTGGAAGAACATGATTTTAAAACGGGTTTAGTCCTCTTCAAGTTTTCGCAAGAGGTGAAGGTTATGCATGAAGCACTGAAATCCATTCTCGTTTCACAAGCAAAGCTTTGCCGTTCAATGCATAAACATCAGAAGTGCATGCTATTTGGGTGCCTCATTTTGTAATCTAGTTGAACTGTTGTAGAGAAATATTTTTTTTTAACAATTGTATTAAGTCTCTCTCTTCCCACTCTATTGCCCTAAGAACAGAAGAACAAAATTCCTTAGGAAGTACAGTGGCAAGTTAATGTACATCTTTGAAAATTTTTAGATTTCATTACCAAAAAAAGCAGACAGTGTTTAACATAAAATAATAGAACAGCAGAGATCAATCAGTACCTTACATGTATGTTTTGAGGTTTTATATTAGAGAGCACACACATTGAAGTCACTGGAGCAAAACCATTGCTTTAAACAGAAATTAAAAGAACAAAGTTGGGGTGTTTTCTCTTTAGGAATGAGGGGTTTTTTTGCAGAGATTCTACAGTTCAAAATTGAAGGTGGAAGTTTAATTGGAGCATCAAGATAGCATCAAAATGAGAGTTCAATGGCAAGACATTAGGAGAAATAATACAAAATTAGGCTGGAGCTTGAATGAAATGGGATCTTAACTCAGGAGAGGCAGATAACTTAGACATCACTGGGCGGAAAGACAAGTCAGAGCAGTGGGAAAAAAGAACAGATGGTGAGAAGAAAGAGTTGGGGAATCCAGAGAAGGAAGAAGCTATGTGGGCCAAATTCTCCCTAAGATGCAAATTAATCTTCCATTGAAGCACTGCTATTAGTACTGCTGTGTCAGATTTGAATCTTCTTCTGTAAGGAACTGATCTCATCATTTTTGAGACTTTAATACCTATAAAAAAAATATCTAGAGAGCTTTCTTTCAGCTCTGTGCAGTGTGTACACTCAAGTTATTTTAAAACCTCTCAGTCTTCTCAAAATGACTGCTTTCTTTCCTGACTAGAGGCAGTGTATTATTTGTACCATATATTTCTATTTGCCAAGTATTCCACTTCATTTTGGAACCAATCATCATGTCATGTCAGCATATGGTGGATAATATCTGGATGTGCAAACAAAATGCCAGTTGGCTGAATACCAATTTCAAAATAGGTCAGAAAACTGATCACATTTCGCCATAGTTCTCACTAAAGTGAATGAATATTCGACTCAGAGCTTAACTACAAACACTGTTTGATTTTTACTACAATAATGCCACTGAAAATAATACGACAAATTAAAATGCTTTTGATAGGTGTACAGACATAACACAGAAAGATATAACATTGGTAGGATCACTAAAATTTTTCCAAAATAACAAAATCTGTGTAAGTTTTCACATTACTTGTTCAAGACTATATCTAGATAAATGAATTACTCATTGCAGCATACTGTAGTTAAAAATATTCAGCTTGCTTGTCTTGGCAACATAGGAAAACTTGTGTCATCAGTGTGTTGTATGCTAAAGATATCTGTTATCTGTACATTCATTCTTATACAAGATAAATCCCCTTGCACTAAACAGGGTACCATACGAACATGTTAGTATTAGCAAGAACTGATTGTCACCTAATTATTGAACTGGTATGCAACAAAAGTGCGTTGAAATATTGTTTGCATAGTCCCATCACTAAAAGGGCGACACTGTGTTTTCCTTTGAGGAAGAATCACTATTAAAGCGGAACCTAGGTGATAATTGTGTATTCACATCAGAGTTTAATTAAAGGAGTTTTCATTCGTTCTTTTCAATCCATTTCTGACTGCTGGAAATCCGAAAGATAAAGATTTTAGAGGAGATTTTTAGAGGAATGAGGGGATAATTCTCATGCCCTGGCTAACATCCCTCATCAAAATAAGATTTGTTCTGTGTCTGGTGCACAGTTACTCATTACTTATTGGTCATTGGCTGCACCCACAGAGAATCCACAACACAACATAGAGCCCTTTAGGATGACAGGAATATGGAAGTTTCACACAAGATCAATTTTTTTTAACTTAAACATGTTTGTCTGTCTTTTCTGCTCTATTATTGCTTTGTAATAGGAAAGACAGCCTCTTTGCTTCTTTGAGCAGAATAGAAATAGAGAAAGTCTCTTGATGGGTAAAGTGACAGATGCCAACTCCAGCCACTTCCCAGGACCAGTCAGAAACTCCTTCACCACAACCCATCCGGAATGGAGCTGTGGGGTACCTTTAGGATGTGGTTGGGAGTAAACATCAAGTCTGTTTCTCATCTGTGAAATTAAAATTATCAATTGGGTTTCTAATTTAAGGTTAAGGCTCTTTATAACGTAATGCTGTAATACTAATTTCTGTTTAGCTTTCCTGGGCAACTAGTATACTGCTTTATGAGGTCAGTGGCAGTAAGAAGCTTGAAGAAGCTGCATTTCTAAAGGAGAGATTGTGGAAGGTGGAAGGCAAAACAAGTTAACTTCTACATAAGTAAGGATGATGCTTTAATTGATAGGTGATAGCACTTCCTATTCTGTATCTTTGAAATCCTGTCTATTTTAAGGAATTGATATATGGAAATACCACAAACCTGGTCTGCAGACTTTCTTTCTTGTTTTTGCTGCAGGCTCTGTCATAGAGGGAAATATTTAAATATACAAGTATATTCCTTAAAAAAAAAACTTACAAAAATCTCTTATATATGTTAAAACAATAAGAATGTAGACAATACTTCTGTCTCCAATTTAAAATAATGTACTTCATTTGAACAGCAGACCTTTAATGCACACAAACCAATGAAGAGATATATGCATCTAAAATTATAAAATTAATTTGCTAGATCACACGTCAAATACCAATTTACACATTTAACTATTTTTTATACAAATAATCAAATCTGTTTTCAAAATGTCATTATGTGTTCTGTAAGAGGTTTCTGCCTGTTTCTTGATATTCTCTGACTCATTTGATCATGGTCTGTGTTGAAATTGACATTTAAAAAAAAATAAATCCAGAAATCCGATCATTATTGATTATCCACAATATTCATTTATTTTCTTTTAAAAAATCATGTTTAAGACACAGATAGATATAATAGCTGTTCTAGAGCAGAAGTGGACTCACTGGCAGGCTCAGAAATCCTGCAGTTCATTTTTTATTCACGGAAATTTGGTTCCAATGGAAGCTATTCATATTATTCTTGTTATCAATGCACAAATCTTAAAATTTGTCATTACAAATGGAAATTTAATGCAGTAAGTGAATGAAATATCATGTTGATGACTCTCATTTTGGTGATTCTTTTTTTTTTTTAAATGAGAAT
The DNA here is from genome assembly GCF_000695765.1 of Mesitornis unicolor. Lineage (NCBI taxonomy): Eukaryota > Metazoa > Chordata > Aves > Mesitornithiformes > Mesitornithidae > Mesitornis > Mesitornis unicolor. Next base: position 106,204 of record NW_010198253.1, read on the forward strand.
ATTTGATAAAGAAGATTTTTCTGAGTTTCTCGCTATAGACTTGTCCATACAGCCAGTCTCAGAGTAAACTGAAGAAATCTTTGGATCAGTTCTTGTATGGATTACATTTCCAAGTTTCTTGGATATGTCTTTTCTTCCAGCTGATGCTACATCTCAATACTGAGCTGAACTGAGCCTGAATACTTTGACACAGGGGACAGAGGAAAGGCCTGTACTTGTGATAGAACTTGAAAATGATCCAGTAGTACATGTCTTTTTCTCAGTGCTTTGCTTTGGAGCAGCATCACTTGGCAGTGATAATTTCAGCTTGAACTAAATGTTCATCATCGTTTTCTAAACATTATGATATTCTTATGATGCAGTATGTATATCCAAAGAGCATATAATCTTTGGATTGACATCTCCATTACTCCAGTAGCTGCAGAGACCGTGGCATCTCACTGAGTGCATAGTAGTCTTCTGTGGATACTAAACTGGCCGTAAGGCAAAAAGCTCTTCAGAGAGAAGAGGAACAGTTTGCTCATTATTGTTTTCATGATCAAGTTGAAAGTTATGCGATGATACTGTTTATTATGTTTTATTGCTTCTGTGCTGCACTGTTAAAAGTGAATATGATCTCCAAGAACGAGTGCTACTCTAGGACATTAAAATAACCCAGTTTTTCACTGAGACTGTTGTAGTGAACTTGCTCTCTGTCTGAGTTTCTCCATGGGCAAAATAGGTGCAATGCCTGCGTAGTTAGAGCCACAAAGCTCTTGTTTGAAAATGGCTTCACAGCAGTCAACTATGTGATTAGAGAACTGCTTAAAACATTGAACATAAAAATTGGAGGTGTTTTACTTAAATTGGAATTAACCGTCATGCAAAATCTTTCTTGGAAGTCTTTTCTTTAAAAAAAAAAATCAGACAAGGCAGTTCAAATACTCTTTGGCCAGTCTGTTTTTTCTTTGGGAGTGATACTATACTTGCAAAGCGCTCAAGTTATCCAGCGTGCTCCGAGAGCATCTGCAACCTTGGGCCCTGAAAGCATCTGCAACCCTGGGCCCTGCGAGTAGGAGTGGAGGATTGCTTACTCCTATGGATCCTGGCAGAACTAAAAGCATGAGCCACTCCGCCTCGCTGCACAGACGTGTTTTGGGGAATGCTTGGAAGTACAGCTTTGTGTGCCTGTGCCTCCGTGTGAAAATTATAGGTGCCTCTGGGGTTGGGCATCCACAGAACAAAGATCGTGATGATCGTGTTTTGGCAGTTGGCTGCCTACATAGTGATTGAATGCTTAGTGCTCATGAAGAGTTACATAATTCATGACCAAAATGATAGATAGGTACTTGATTATAGTGTATGAGTTGCTTCACAGGGAGAAAATATCAGACACGAGCTACTCTTAATCTAGCTGAGAAAAGCCTAAGAAAAATCAGTCACTGAAAGCGTAGTCAGACAAATTGAAATGAGAAACAAGGTGCAAACGGTTAATTATGAAGTCGTTTGAGCTCTGGCAGCAACTAGCAGAAGAAATTGTCTCTGTTCTACTCCTTTGATCCTTGAGAAGACTGGATGTCTTTCTGCAAGACAGGTTTTAAGAGGGCCCAAGGTTGCTGGGTTCACTGCAGATCTATTTAAGTGTAATTTAAGGGGCTTTGATATACCAGAAGCTGGACTGTTATCTAATAGTTCTTTCTGCTCTTAAATCTTAAAACAGTGTTAATCTACAGCCTGTTGGGAAGGGTTGTGTTTCTGAAGCTAAAGTGCTCAGGTGTTGTGAGAGCAAAGGGCTAGCTGAGGAGACATATAAGTCCTCCAAAGAGTTCCTTCTCATAGAAATTACATTCCCATAATCAGTGCGAAATTCTTACTCTCTCTGATGCTGAAGTACCTGTGCCTGAGTAGAGATTCACAAAAAATCCTTAATAAAATACATTGGAACATACATTTTCCCCAGGGCTCAGTGCTGGGTCCAGTCCTGTTCAATCTCTTCATAAATGACCTTGATGAGGGGATTGAATGTACTCACAGGAAGTTTGCAGATGACACCAAGCTGGGGGGAA
>NW_010198254.1:0-33060 GCF_000695765.1 Mesitornis unicolor
AACCAGAGCGTTGTGACTGCTCTCAAGCTCTGTGTGGAGTGAAGGAGCCCCGCTGCCCAGCCCTGCTGATTTGCAGCCCTCTGGCTCTGCCATGGCAATGGGCAGAAATATTGCAGTAATAAGAGGTAAAGTGGAACTTTCAAAATTAATGATCTTGCCTTATTAGATATTCACTGTGCTATACTCCTAAGTCATCTTGTTAAAGATATACATTAAGACACAACAAGGCAAGGCAACATGGTCTGGATAATGGTCCATGATTAGTGGTTATTAGAGGCAAAGTAGGAATGAAAGGCCTTGTCACCCATGAAGTGTCATTAGGCTACTCGTTGTGCTTTGAAGCCTTCTTGTGGTTGTGCAATGAGCCAAAGAAGATACTTGAAGGAAAAAAAAAGCAACATTTCCATCTGCTGCTGCTCTGTCACCTCAGCTGGGCACCAGCGTGCCAGTGAGGCTGGTGCTGATATGGCAGGATGGGGCAGAGCAGTGCCAGCCTGGCCCTGGCAGCGGTGCTGGACAGGGGTGCCCAGAAGCTTGTGCTGCTGTACCTACACTACTGGTGTCACTCGTTTGGGCTGGATTCAGGATGATTTTGCACAATGCAGTTTTTGCACCTGTTATGCCTCAGCCATGTAAATATTTCTTCTCTGTGATGTCCAACGCCAGGACAAGGGGCAATGGTCCCAAGCTGGAGCACAGGAGGTTCAACCTGAACATGAGGACAAACTTTGTCAGTGTGAGGTGCCAGAGCATGGCCCAGGCTGCCCAGAGAGGCTGTGGAGTCTCCTTCTCTGGAGACACTCAAAGCCCTGGCCGTGTTCCTGTGTGACTGCTCTGGTGATCCTGCTCTGGCAGGGGTTGGACTGGGGGAGCTTTCGAAGTCCCTTCCAACTCCTGACATGCTGGGGTTGTGTGTGATTCTGGGGGCGTAGCTGAAGGGGTATGTCTAAACCTGGTAGAAAGCATCCATTACCTGATCTGCTCTGAGTTATCTTTCATGTTATCTGTTGGTATCTCTGAAAAGAAATCAAAACCCCCAAACTTAAAATGTTGCGTTTGAACAGAATTAAAAAAAAAAATAAACTGCAGGGGCATGTGTTGCAAGTCTCTTCAAATGCCATTGGAGAGTGTTAGTTGCTGTGGTGCCATAAAGCCACAGGCAGCTGTATGCAGACTGTGTTGCTCCATGAGTATTTTCGGGTGGGACATTTTGCTCAGCACATCCATCCTCTTCCTGAAGAGCAGAAGTGGAGCCCTGGCGTGAGAGAGCAGTGGTGTGGGCAGCACCAGCACCTCATCTGAGCAATGCCACAACTGAGGGGGGCACAAACGGGAGTGGTTCAGGGCCAGCCCCTTGTGCACTGTCTTTCAAAGGCTGAGACAGGCACCCAGAGCAAGCACACCCTGTCAGGTAGGTTATACACGGGCATAATGGGGAATGTCACTCCCCTGTTTTTTCCTGCAGGGACATGTCAGTAGACAGGCTGTCAAGACAACCACCGAATCGGATGATGCTACTGTAATTTCAAAGCCTTTTTAGACTTATCAGGCAATGCTAAATATTGTGCCTGCTATAAGTACTTAATGGTCCTACTATCATGGAAAAAACCCTAACCTCATTGCATTCCATATAGCTAAACACTCTCAAACATGGGGTTCAAAAATCTGTAGGAGAGAGATAGAGAATATATCTGTTTCACTTTTAAAACAACCGCTTGAATTTGGATGATGCCAGGCAAGCAATCACCAGTGGGAGAGGTTGAGATGCAAAACTTGGTTGTTCTGAATATTTATCCAGAAAATATATTGCTGCAGCTCTGATGAGAGACAACCTACTATTCTGCATCTTGCATAAATCAAACATGCCTGCCATTTGCTAAATTATTACATTGTAAACCATGTTGTAATTACAAAACTTGAGTTGTTCCATTTATGATCTCTATGTTTTATTGTATTATTGGTTGGACTTGAAAGCTGAAGCTTTGAATTTATGAAGTCCACTAAAATATTATATTCCCCATCCCTTTCTCCAGCTGATCTAATGACTAAATCAATTGCTGGGGCAAAGCCAATGGTATTAGGATCAATAGGACTGTGAAATTTATTGTACATTTTTGTTGCTGTATAAAATTAGATTGCAGAGTTTATCAATGTTTATTCTTCTGAGCACTGGATTTCTAGTCTGCCTGAAACATTCATTACAGTAGTTTGGTCTTTTCTTGTTATATGAACGTTCCACCAGCAATATTTAAATGTATCCTCTTTTAAAAAGTATGAATAGCTCTGTGGTTTCTAATAAGTTTCATCCCAATTAACCTTCATAGACATTGGGCCTTTTTCAGGCCCTGAATGGACTCTGCAGAGTGTGTACTCAAATGTCTTGCTGAATTTGGGCCATGCAAAGAAAATGAAAGCTAATGGAAGCTTCCTTGATAATTTTACTGGACTTGTGCGTAGTCTTATGCACTTTGCATTAGAGAATCTCCTGCCCTTCTCAGCTTATCTGCCTCAGGTGGTGTAGAAAATGTATAGTGAGGTTTATTTTGATAGTTCAGCGAGCTCTCTTGAACTTTGGAAAGGTGGTGTTTAAATTACAACCCTGATTTTCTACCAAGGGGCCAAAATTCCAGGAACATTTGTCTTTGGGTACAATCACACTGCAGAGCGGGTATCATTGGTGCAAGGCTACAAAGGAAGTGTACAAAAGCAGTAACAGTCTTGAGGGAGAATGAAGCTAAACACGATATTGGGGACAACACGAAGTTCTTGTTAACTGTCACTAAATACATATGAGAGTAGAGATCTTTTTTAAAAAATGTGCAATGTTTTCATTCAGTGAAGAATTCCTAGTTTGTCAGGAAGGGAGCTGAATAAAAACTGCTTTAGTAGAAAAGGCCTGGTAGAGTCTGTATGTGGGAGCTGTGTGTCTGGAAGAACTGTGATCCAGGTTGCTTGCATCTGCTGGACAGATCAGGGGATCGATATTCAAGAGCTATGTTTTAATCCTGGGCTGGCAGATAACCCCAGGCAAGGCATTTCAAATCACTTTGGAAAACAAAGATTTCCACAGCCCTCCATTATAGAGCTCCCTGGCAAAGATGAACAAAAAGAGGTACATTGAAAAGAGTATACCATTTATTTTACTATTTCACTACTTCTGAGTCACTGGTCAAATACTTGACTTGGTTTTGATTTTTCTGGTGACTCCCTTTTCTTCCCTCTGCCAATCTGTGGGGGAAGACTGTAGTGGTAGAAGTGGTCCACATGAAATTTTCATCTTAGCAGTCACAAAATACAGGGTCTCAATGAAGCCAAGAATATAGTGCAGGCCAACCTTAATGAGAGGAGGAGGAGGAGGGAAGGGGATGGTGCTGTGCTGTTAAGACTTAGATAATGGTGTCTATTTGAATGTTGTGGTGTTTATAAATCTCCTTGTAGGAAGACAGAAGTAAAGAGACTCTGCAGGAGAGCAGAATGGATCTGACTACACACACAATGCTGTGAAAGGGATATACTAAGAAAATACTGTTCTTCTTGTCTTTGCTATTAATTTGAGGTGTTCTGCTTTGAGTAGGTGTAGCTGGCTTACTCAGAATGTGTTTTTTTGGGCTAGCAATGTCCCTTTCATGGAAACCTTTTTTAAAAAAGCTCATAAACCTACAATATCTGTCCTCACCTACTGTGGAATAAAGCAGGCACTTTCTCCACTAGACTACCAAACTTCTGTCAGTGGCTACAGGGACTTAAAGATATTATTTCAGTCAGAAGAAGACTTTAATTTTTCCACTCATGTGATAAAAAATTAGGTCAAGTGTAGCTTGGTAATAACTTTTGCAGCAGTCTCTCAGTTCTATAACATGGTACTAGTGTTATTGATCGCCTTATCAGTGTCAGTGCTTTTGGATGAAGACTTCGTGATTTGTCGTTATGTGCCATAAACAGTCATACATAAATCAGGAGAAAGGTGCAATAAACAATCCTCTAAATGAAAGCTCGGATGTTGAAGGATGACACAAGTTACTTCTTCCTGCTCTGTGTGGGTGGATTTGTATGTCCTCTACCATTTCTTTTCTCTGGTTCTAGAATGAATTCAGCTTCATGGCAAAGCTATCCTGAGATTTGCCTGGGAACAATCCCCAGGTTTTAAATTTTCTGCTGTCTTTCAGACAGGTTCACCCGTAGACTGACACGTGGGTGTGGGCTCTGGTTCCTGTAGCTTTTGCAGCCCTCTGTGAGGGAGCTCGTGAGCTTGTCCTGGTGCTGCGGCACGGCCAGGCCAGCGGCAGCATCTCATGGGATGGCAGAGTCAGCCAGGTGAACCCATGGAAACCCAAGGGACCCTGTTGAAGATGCTTCAGGAAGAAAGCTGTCTCAGTGAGACATTTCAGTTTTGACAAACTGCTAAATACTGCACTGCTTTTCAGCGTTCTTCCAGGTACATTGTATATTTGCACATCTGTCTCTGTACAGGGAGGGGAAGGAACAGATGCTTTCTAGTGTTTCAGATCTAAGCCAGCAGGAGGACCATTCTGTCCCCACTGCTTTGCCTTCATGCTTCCACTTCCATGCCTGTCAGAGGGAGGTCTCTGAATATTTCCCTTAGCTCCAGCTAGTGGAGACCAAGGTGTAGGCTGCTGTGTCTTTCATGCAAATGCCTTGTTGCTTTGTGGAATTGGATTAAGGGGCTGGAAAGCATTGGTGAGATTGGTGATCTTAATTTTTTTCCTTTCAGTGAGAGTCCTTTGACCAAAGTCTAGTTGTTGAGGCAATTAATCAGCTTTCTCATCATGTTCAGTAGAGGTATATTAGAAGATATCATTCACTTTCTAATCTGGTTTATAGGCTTAAATATGACTCTTTGGAGGGAGAGGAGATGCCGCTCAAGAAACCGAAGGCAGTGAGTACCGCTATGCGTGATCAGTTTTGAAGAACACAGCAATGAGTTTTGTAGTCGCTTGGGTTCCCAGCTGGGTTTCAGCCTGTGTAGGGTTTTGATAGGGAAAAGTTTATCAGTTGGTAACAAGAGAGTGTGTTTCAACTTTGTACTAAGCTCTGGAGAGGAAGGATGGGCTAGTGACCATGGGGCGTGCTTCATGTAGAAACCCAGCATGGTTTCTCTGCAGACTTCCTATGCGCTCCTAGACAAGCCTGTCTGCTGTGATCCCAGCATCTAACAAGACATTGGAGGTAATATTTTTTTCTCCATTAAAACTGAGGTAATAATCCTTACAAATGTTTCATCACTGCTTAAGAATTCAAAGTCTCTCTAATACTTCAATAATTTAGATCAGTTAAGCTTCATAGAGTCTTGGCTCTTTCATGGGATTTAAAACTTCTTCCCTTTGTGGCATTAACCTGAAGACAAGTGTGTATGTGTCTTCATTTTGGTTAAAAAATAATTAAGACTGGGAAGGGAGGGCAAAGGAAGGATGAATAGAAGCTATATTAAAAATTTTAGCTTTGTGTGAAAATCTTTCCATGTAGCTCTAAAATTCTTATTCTATAAAAACTTTTCTGAGCTGCTTGGTGTGTCTTTACAGTTAATATGCTTAGCAATTGTTATGTAAATATAAAGAGAATTTGAATTGCATAGGGAATATATGCTACTGCTACAAGCTGTGACAGTAACATAAAGGGACAATGTTAAGATTTTTGTTTTTCTTGAATGCGGCATCTTTATTTTTAAAATTGCATTGAAAACTCTTAGTGAAATATTTATAAAGCACAGATATTGCATAAGGGAAGAACCAGGAAAAGGAGTTCTTGGTAGTAAATTCTTAAAGCAGAGGATGTATTTCTCCAATTATCTTTCAAAAATAACGCTTTTCGGAGGTGATATCTGTTAAATCCATCTAGAGCTCCACATTGCTGAAATCTAAATGTTAAGAATCTTTATTTGAAAGTATTAGCTTTGCCATTTGTGTGAAGGGCAGCAAGCTGCCCAGTAACAGCAAGCAACTGAGTGACAAGGGCATTTTTCTGGAGTGGGTGAGACTTGAACATGAGTTTCTTGCATCCCAGAGCTGCCCTTTGTTACTTGGCAATAGTTCGTTATGGGATGTTCCTCTCTTTTCTTTCCCTTTTTACCTAAAAATCTCCCAAACAAACTCAAAAAGAAGAAAGAACAGATATTGAAACCTCTCTGTATTTCAGGCTGTAGAAACAAGTTAATCACAACCTACTGATCTAATTCCTTGCTGAATTAGAAAAACGTATTTTGATTATTCCTGTTCATAGGTAACTCTTTTAAAAAAAAATACCTACATCACTCAGGTGCCCAAATCCTATTTTCAAAATATTGATGTCTGTTCAGGACACTCACTTCAACTGGGACTACACACCAGACTGAAATGTTGTGGTAGAATAACTAAACCAGCACTGAGAAAGCCAGCTCACACACTGGTCCTCTAGGGACTCTAGGGAGAGGACACTCTAGGGTCCTCTGTGAGCTAATTCACAGTGCACCTCGGTGCTGTTTCAGGCAGATTCCTCCTGAAATGGGTTACTCTGTAAGTGACTTCACGTGCCTGCAGTCTGGGCACCTTGGTGCTTGCAGGTCATCGTGCTGCAGTTATGGAGTGCAGCTCAATGTTAGGAGTCAGTCAGCAGTGCCTCCTCAGTGGATGCTGACTGCGGATGTGGACCACGAACATCTACCACACATTGAAGGAAAGGCCTGAGCTAATTGGGGTGTAGCTGTGTCACTGCTTGATCTGCAGTTACAGGATGCTGGAGTGTATAACGCAAACACCATTGTAACAGAAAAGCAATGTTTTACATGATGAAGATTAGTTTATTGATGGAGCACAGGTTTGTGTGGAGCTGTGGGGATAGCTCTTTCATGATGTAGCAGTAAGTATTCGACAATGTAATAATTTAAAACCATTAGTGGCATGTTGTTGTCGTCTTTCATTTTAATTGTCTTACATCTTCTGCTGTATGTTTTTAGCACTGGCACATATGCCAGACTTTAAAGAGTCTATTGTGGAATGTTTGTCACAACCAACCAGGACTAAAAGGCTTGAGGGCATGAAATAAACATGCTTTTACATTAAAAAATTATTGCTGAAGGGTTTTGCTTTGTGTTTTTCTTTTTGCCGTGGAGGAAAAGATGAACTCTCTGCTGCATTTGATAGGGGCAGAAACATCCAGATATTCATTAGTCTTCAGAAGTGCAAGCAGGACTGCTGAGGTGTGGGGGTGAACGCGAAAACACCCTGTCCCACCCTGCGCCGCACCACCCACCTCTCCTGCGCCATTGATTCTAATACTCCCTCCAGACGGGAAAGGCAAACACGTTAAACCAGGAATCCTTTGCTTCAGCTGCCTGACATATGGTACCATATAATCTCTGTTTCATTTTGACAGTGCCAAAATCCAACAGCCTTGAACAGCAGCCTTGAAATGTAATAGGATGAACACACGATGCCACAACAAAGCTGCTGTGTGGGGTGTGTAAATCTGTCCGTCGGTCAACAAATTCCTTGTAATATTTGTTTTCAAGAAGTTCTTCTTCTACTTATCAATTGGTTAGCTGGATGGGGTTTGTGTTACTTGGTTTTCTTACTTCTTCTAGAGACAGACCCTTGGCTTTGGCTGTAGGGGTGCTGTATGGGCAGGATTTCTATTTCCAGCCTCCCATTGCTGTTTTGCTGACCTCTTTCTTGCTCTGTGGGGAAGCAAAAGTTAACAGAAAGATTACAGCAAATTTGTTCTATGGTAAACTTACATCAAGAGAAGAAGCAGGAAGGCACTTCCACAAACCAATAATGACTGCACTGCAACTCGTATATCACTGGAAATGACAAAGTGGTTTGAAGAGCCTAAGAGCATCAAAGGGCCCTTGTTTATTCAAGGTCACAGTGAGATGGGATCTGGTGGATGGCAAGCCTATGTGAAAGTTATGGTCGTTTGGAAACGGGAACGGATGAAACCAAAATTGGAACAAGATGTAGCCAGGAAGGCAGAACATGGCATGAAAAAAGACTATTAGCTCATCACAGTTAAACTAAACTGGTTTTATCCCAGTTAAGAAGGGTGATACTGGGAAATGCTTTGGCATGTCTTAGGTTTCTGGGGGGTTTAGTTTGTTTTTTTTTCCCCCTCCTCAGAAATGACACATTTCATTTTTGGTGACTAGAAAACTTCTGTTTTTTGGCCTGGAGGTAATTTGTCTGATTTTCTGTCTTTTGGAGAGCAAGTCAACATTTTCTTTTTAAGATAATGCAACTTCAGTTTTGCCTTTTTCTCTTGTAAGTTGAAGTTTTGATTATGTAGACAGCATTTCACTGGAAATCACTGCTTCTGAGAATTCTGCTCTTGAATATATTTTCAATGCTCTCATTATAAGGATAATGAAGAAATGCCTCAGATGTTTTAATTGCAAAATAATCCGTTCAGTTGAGGTTTTCACCACCACAGAAATACTGCAGTGGCCTTTTTAATCTTTCTTTTCCTTCTCATGCACTTAACCCAACAATTAAAAATAAAAGTTAGCTTGATTTTTTGTGGAATGTGTAGATATGAACTCAATTTTCCACCTCACCTTTATTTCCAAAAAAACCCAACAACCAGATTCTCAAAACAATTTTAATAATTTCTCTGTGGTTGTGCAACTTCATGGTTTGGCTTAGATTCACTCCAGCACAAGTGTCAGTAATTACAGAGACTTGTTTTCCCAACATTTACCAGTCTCTGCAGTCAATTCATTGTTCAATATAGTTCATGTTTTTCTCCCTTTTTCGTTTTCCTTATTCAAGGTGGCTTGAAGTTTTAGTTTCAAATTCTCAAGTGTACTCTAACTTCAACCCACTCACAAAGGAGGAGAGGGCGAAATGGGGAGAAGTGCAGAGAGGAGGCATCTACCAGAAGTGACCTACATCTTTTCATGTCCAAAACCCAGTGATGAGTATCTCCAAAACCAGCATTGTACACAGCAAATAACTTCCTCTACAACTTAAAATGAATCTAGAAATCTACCTCCAACCTTCGTATTTTTTATAGATAGAAATAATGGTTCTTAACATAAATATTCCCAGATAGAGCATGAATGAGTAGCTTAAATCTAACTTGTTCATCCAGCCATCCCTATTCCTATTTCAGGCTGCGAGTACTATATTGTCTGTATAAATGTTTCCTGATCTGAGCTTCCCTATGTTTAAAGAATACTTCCCATAAACTTGTCAGGCCCCTAATTAATGCGCGGGACCACTAGGCATGTCAAACAAATTACATCATTTTTTGTATATGTTGCAGATTCCACATTTATTAACTGGATTTAATAACTGCTGAACTTGAAGTTATTTTGATTAATACAGAGTTTGAAGCCGGTTTACTGGCACTCTCTCTGTTTTTGGGAAGAGACAAAGTCTCAAAACAAATGTTACTGGATTATAAAACTGATGAGAATTGAGCTTCTTTAATGAGGCTTGAAAAATCTCAGGGAAATAATCTATGCCATAATTAATTTGCAATTTCTGTCTTCTCTCTATCCTGCTAGCAGGAAAGAAAAAAAGGAGGGAGGACAAGGTGCGGTTTAAAACAAAGTGCATGTTTTCCTCTAATTTTCCTATTGAGAATTAGTGGAAGCTACAGAAACAGTAAAATTTGTCTGGAGATTTATTTGGCTTGAGATTTCTAGTCACCTTTTGAGATCAGAAATTTCCTGAGTTAATAAACCAGCCCAGTTTACTTCTACGTGGAATAGAGTTGCTCCAGCTGAACTCGTTTTAGCTGTAGAGTTTAGAAAACAAGACTTGTCATTCTTGTAATGCTTCCATGTTTCATCTGCTGATCTCCACAAGAATTTAGGGAAATGAGCAGAGCCCCTGGGAGTAACCGGTTCATGTCGAACGGTGGTCTTTGGTGCCATGACATTTGTGCTGCTACAGCCAGAATTGCCTCATCACCGGAACCCTTGGGACTTTGAGTGATTTCTGAGTCACATGCAAACAGTCTTACCCCTTAAACTCTATTATAGTCTCCTCCATTTGACTTGTTTCTATGGGTTATAATTCAAGTAACTTTCCAAGCATTCTCCTAGAAGTATTCATGCAAATCCTCAACTCGAGAGCACTGGTACTGTTAGCTAGAGGTTGCTAAAGAAGTGGGAAAGGGAAGTTTTGTAGGTTACGTGTATTGCTGGTGTGACGTACTGGCTAAAACATGAGTGATGTGTGGACAGAAGGTGGCTTAACTTAGTGTCATTACTCCTGGAGGGTTTTAATCCATTTTCTCTGTACACTAGGTTCCCACAATTGACTGAGAAACCAGTTACAGACACTGTAGCTCATTCAAAGAATTGTGTGATACAGTTTGGGAAGTCTAAATACTATTAATGAGAGCAAAGTGATAAAGTGGGTCTAGAAAGGGTTATTTTGCAGTGTAGTTACTCTCACTTTGGCTTTGGTTAATTCAGGAGGTGTAACTTGGGTGCTGATATCCTGAGTTAGCTCTATATGGTAACACTAATGCTAATAGAAGGTGGCCAGCATAATATCCATGATCCAGTTATGTCCTACCTGAATCTGTAAAATACCATTTAATCGTGGCTAATCACTGGGTAAATCTTGTGCTGACTCTTTACACAGAGGGTGAATCTCATCCTTATGCGATAGACATCCATGGATCTCACATATCTTTTAAGCTGCGCTTTCATATTACAGAAAGCCATCTTGTCTCTTTCAAGAAATAAAGCTATTTTTTTCCAAGTTCTGAGTGCTTTTTTCTCCTTATATTCTATGGCTGCTGTGTGATTCATTTCCCAAATGTTTACAGAGAACATCTAGTGGAAAAGGGGATCATGACTTTTTAAAATACCTATTTAAAGAAGACATCTCAATAGTGCTGTGTAATCCAGTGCAGCTTCTCTCCTGTGGCCAGAGCCCACAGCAGAGTTGAATCAGTCTTAGACAGAATGAAGGATTTTTTTGGCAGATATATCTGACTATGTTAATTCTAAAGACTTTTTTTATTACAGTGTAGCAGATTTTAATTGAAATGGCCAGATGGAGTATTTTATTTTTACTCACCTTTAGTATTGTTTAAGGACAATCTAAATTATTAGACTCTTGTTATTTTATGAACACGATTTAACCATTTTGTGAATACGTAAGTGATATAATTTTATGACTCAGATACTAGAAAATTAATCTTGTCTGCAGTCTTACATTCTTTAAATTAAACCTACTAAATATAAAAAATGGTTTGAAAATAGACATTAGTTTTCTCAGAAGCAGATTCTAATATTAATTTCTAGGCTTTGCAGAGGGTACAGTTTGTGAACTTTAAATCCTGAAATATCTGTGTCATTTATTTCACCTTTTGCTTTCAAAATTTAGAATGGAGAAATGAATAGAAATATTGGGGTTTAAATATTTTAAGTCACTATAAGAACAGGCATTTTAAAGTTTTGGGGTTTTAGTCGTATTTAGCAAGCTTTGCTCAGAAAGGATTCTTCACCCGGGACAGAGCTGGGTTTTGGCAGGGATTTTTTGGTTGATTGTGGTTATTTTTTTTTGGGGGGGCGGAGTTGTTCTTGTTAGTTTTTCTTTTTTTTTTCCCTGTGTCAAAAGAAAATTCTCTTTCTGGTGGAAGCAGATTTACACATCTGTAGCCACATCTCTGCCTCCCTTGAGCCAATTTTGACAATCTGGCTCTTGTGCAGTTTTGCAGTTGTATTCAAATGGTGATGGGCTGTGATCTGAAAATATAAGTGTACATATGGTATACATGTGTGTTTCTCTGGAGGATAGAACATGCAGGCTGGGTCAGCTGGTAACCTGTGCATCCGCGTCTTGTTGCGTTCATACACGAGCAGAGTTATTTTCCGATCCTATGGTGTCTTTCTGGTATAATGAAATGCTCGAGATAGAAAATCTCAATGCAGATCAGCTGTGTAACTTACAAATACCTGTGACGTCCCTGTTTCTTCCAATTACTTTCATACAGTCTGTATCCAGTAATAAATTATAGGTATGTTTGCTGCCAGCCCTGTTCCATCAACCCGAGATCCAAAATTAAATCCAGGTTCCTCACAAGGAACTGCTGTTACTCAATCATTTTCAGAAAAACTTGTTTAGAACTCGGAGCCAGACTAGAATCCAAATCACTCTTTCAAAGCTGCCCAGATTTTGCAGAATTAAGGTGAGTGGAAAATAATAAAAAGCTATTCCTGTCGCTAGCAGCAAAGAATTATAGTTCTGAAATTGATTTCTTGCATAAGATAATTATATCCTAATCACAGCTGTGCTTTTCAAAGTCGTGCCCATTTTAGGGCCAATTCATCATTAAGCACCTGGATTTGTGTATTGTGATAGTGTTTCTATGTTGGATTTTACATATTTGATGAATACTGTGAGAGTGCCTCTCTGGTTTTTATATATCATTTAAGCCAGCTGAATTTAATGCTCGAAAGCTGATTAGTAGCCTGAAGGTATCAAGTTGCCCATACTGATCCAAATTACTTTGTCAAAGCATTCCATAGATGTCAATGGATTTATATCAGCCTCCACATGCAATATATATTTATACATCCACAGATTAGAAGAAAGTATTAAAGAAGATTTCTAAGGTCTGTGAAACTTAGGGAAGTCTATATCATAAAGTAGATATTTCACTGTGCTACAATATTGACTACATTATGAATTTGGAAAAATGGTTGCTATTATTAACAAATTAAAGATGTTTACAAAATAGGCTTGATGCTGTGCTCCTGTCCGTCTGTATATTCTGTTGTATGTGGATCCAAGAAGAAATATTGCTCAAAGTGTTGCTATTTAAGAAAACCAAACCCATCCTGTTTAAACCCTTCTAAATACTTAGTTTAAGTGAAGAGACTAGACTATGGAATGAGGCTTACTGAAATGGCACTTGGGAAAAAAACCCAGCAATATTTATTATTTCCCTTGTAGTTTGAGTTTGATTTTAAACAGATTTGAGAAGAAATAAAAATATTTTAATGTTGAAACATTAAAATGCTTTTAAAAGCCAAAACCTAGGTCACGTTTCTTTCCAGTCTCTCAGTGAGGAAGTTTCCACTTCATTTGGGTATTTTCTCATTGGTTTTTCTTTGTTGATGATCTGTGTTGTTTCTGTTTGGCAGTGTTAGCTAACACAGCCTCTCTCTTCCACGTAAAGGACATACTAACCTTCTGTATTTGCAGACAAGGAATTGGGGTGGAGGCGGTAAAACTGATTTACTGAAAGTTTTTTAAAAAGTGTAGTGCAGAGATGAAATAAAATCACTGTATTACAGTCTGACCTTGCTATTGCAGCTACAAAAGCTCCATCTATATGTAATACATATAGTGAAAATTATTTAAAGAGTGTAAGTCACCATCTTCTAGGTGAAGGCAGCTCTGTAAGAGGCTCAAGTGAAGCAGAGCTGTCCTCTAACATGTTGTATATAGCTCCTTGTCCAAGTCAGAGCACGAAATAGCAACAGCGTGCAGCTGTACATGGATGGTGCCAGAGTTCCTTTGTCTCCCAGTACATCTCAGATAAAATATATAATAAGAAAACTCATGCAGCTATTGACCTTTAAATGTATATTATAGTCTTTCATTTCATGGTTTTAAATAGCTATTTTCTTATTATAATTTAATACATCTTATGCCTACAAACCTGGAAAAATTGGCTTGTTCCATCAATTTCAAAGGAACACAAAGTACACTCTGTACTCTGTTGTAAAAGTTTTATTAAACTTGATAGCATTTAAAATAGTCTTTGAGAATTGCTGACACAATGATTCTAGGTTCTTCTTGGCTTGTGGATAGCCCTAGCGGTGCTTGCAGCGAGAAGCTTATTTGCAGAACTGGTAATTATTGCTGTAGTCACACTAGGCTCTGACCATAATGCCTTTTTAGTTCTCGGTGCATTAGATTCAAGAGAAGGCTAAAGATCATCTCAGGGAACAGTTTGCCCGGGGGAATTTCAAGTGAGTAGATAAGAGCATTTATACCGCTCTGCAGCTGTCGAATGGCGGGTGTATTTTGTAGGGAAGCCTGGAGTGGTGCTGAGGAGGATGCATTGATAGAAAAGACAAGTCAGATTCAGAGCTGTCAGCTAAATCCAGCTGTAAAGCAAGATGAGTAGACCTTTGGATATCTTCTTGTATTAATGCATATTGTAGAAAAGAAGTCCCTAGTAACACTATGGAGGAGTGGATCCTCATCAAATAACCTAAAACTAGTTCAGTTCTCTGAGCATTGCAAATGCCAATTCGTATATGAATACGGAAAGCTAGTTTTCAGGAATGGGAGTGGTGCTCTGATTTCTTTCGTCAAAGCCAAAGAAATTTGGAATTTGAATGAGTTGACAGTGACTCTGGCCTGAAAATATCTCTCTCTTTCTTTTCAATGACTTCTAGTCCTTGCCTTGCTATGTACCTTTTTGGTGCTGCAGTGCCTTGCTGATGCCTGTAAGGGTTAATGTGACTGATCAAAAAATGTAAATAGGAAAAAAAAACCCTGAAGATTATTTTGTGTAATTGGAACTGCTATTAATTTTCATGGCATTTTCTCCTGGCCTCTCCTAAACAAGGAATCAAACCTTTTAATACTTGCCATGATATAAATATATTATCTTAAGAAGGCAGTGATGAAAGAGAAGGAGACGCAGCATTATTAATCTCTGAAGAATTTTTGAAGAATGGAAATTCCATCATGCCTGCATTGAACCATTCTCTTTTAAGAAAGTTGTTTTAAAAGCCTGAGTATAATCAGTAGTTAGGCAATATGAAATAAAAGTATGCACTGGAAAGCCATGCTCATGATTGGCATAATTTTAAAACCATAATTTAACCTTAGACCTGTGGGACTTGGGGTTCATAATGGAAATGTTTGAGATTTTGAGGGTCCTGCTGCAGTCCATCCAAGCCGAGCAGCATAATTCAGTGGTTGATGGAATTTTTGGAGTGGAAAGAAGAGTGGAAGATGGCTTTTAACTATAAACCTGTAGTAACATAGCTATGTGTGGTGATACGCACCCAAGAGGAGTCTAAAAAATCCTTGAATTAATAAAGCTGTGTGAGGTGAGAAAAGCTTTGTTGCAACAAACCGACAAAATTGTCATCAGGGCAAGGGAGGGAAGAAACCCTCAAGAACTCATGTCTCCTTTGCTAACAGCGTAGTAGTCAGCCAAATGGTCATTTATTCTGTGCATTTTTCATTTGTTTTCTTGGTTAGCGTACAACAAAGAACAGCAGTGATGGACAGAGCCACAAACCCACAATGACTGTATATATTACAAAAATACAGACAACGCTTACAGGAAAGTGACACAGCAGATTTAAAACGTGTGGTAATGTTAAAAATGTCTCTGTTTATTCTGATTCCTATTCTGGTTCCCACACTTTTGGGAGTCACAGGCATATGCTTTTCTCTTGGCATGAATGTGACAGAGCACTTAGTGCCTACTGAAGGCTAAGTCAAGTATAGCAGCAGGGCCAGGCCCTGAGGCCTAAGTAGCAGACTTCGTCATCCATCATCTCCTGACAGATGATTTTCTGGCGCTCTATTACATGGGAGAAAATGTTCACACAATGCACAGTAAATATAGATACAAGGAGGTAGTATCTCCTTCAGAAAATACCTTTGTTCTGATCCATTAGCAAATTAAAATTGTTATTAAGAGCATTTTATTAGCTTGTTTAAGGAAAAATGTCAGAGGAACGGCATTAAATTTAATTGACAACAAGGAATCAGAGTTGAACAATTTTCTGTGGTCGGGCTTCCTTGGAGCACAGGATGATAGGTATTTTTGTAGAAAAGAAAACACACAGAAAGAAACAAGGGAAAGTTACATGTTAGCTTAGCTAAGCATAAATTCCTGTATTTTTTCATGGACAGAAAGTTTTTGGTTCTTTTGTTAAAGTGTAGTTTGAGACTTGAGGCAACCTGTGTGAGGTGAGGATATTTGAATATTGACACTTGTATTCCTGCCACGCTGGCTGTATTTGGGAAGGGTGGCGTTTACAGTGAATGGGCTGAATGGGGTTTGTAGAAGAGCATGAAATGGGTAAGATACCAAATGCTGTGTTTGAGTTTACTTATGTGGGAACAGATATCAATATAGAGGGACCCTTTTTAATCTGCTGGACTTCATAGTCCTGGCAAGTGAAACAGACAGGACCCAAAGGCTGGAAATTGGAAGCTGGTATGTGCAAATGAGAGAGAAGGCAAGTTTTGAACTGTGATCTGTTGCTGGAGTCTATGTCTCCATTTCCAACTGAAGGATACTTTTGTATGTAGTTTTTACCACTTCTTCTTTTTGGCTTCGGAGACCCTCAGCACATGCTGTGTCTGCGCTGTCAGAGTTTTGCTGTTATTTTGTCCTGGCAAAAACCTTAAAACTGGCGATAAGTTACTGACACTAGACATCACGAGAATGTTTGGATCTGACCCTCACCACCTCTGCATTACAAATTTCTTCACCTCACAGCACAAAAATACTTTCAAAACTGTTAAGTTGTATTGAATTTTGGTAAGTCATCTAAGGACCCAAGACAGGATTCTCTAATAGTGAACTTAATGGTTATTTATTATTTGGCACTGTGATGGTGGCAGTGTTTTTGCACATTGAAGAAGAATGTTTTTCTAAAAAAAATGTTGCATCATCTCTAGGTACTTAGACAAGCAGTGACTAGATAGCCTGAATAAATGGGTGCTTGCTGAAGTGTGCTGTTGACACTATGGTAAATGGAAGAGATTGTCCGGCATTTACTGTATATGTCATAGAAAATTCAGATCAGATCCTCCATATTTGCTTTTCCTATCAAAGTCATCCAAACCACTAAAAAGTCATGAGCTGCAGAAGGAAATTCTAAAAGTTCTCATGTGGTCATTGCTAGAGAAATAATTTCCTTCCTTTAGTAACCATATGTTCAGCATATTTGCCTTGTTCCATCATTGGTAAAGTTGTGGCATTGCTTTTTAGTGACAAGAGAAGTAAAAAACTTTCAGATAAAACATTTTGGCTAACATATTTGAAAACAGTGTTACTGAATCATGAAACAGCAAAACGCTCAGTTTGCTATGGTTATGGAAGCAAGTAGGAAATTCTGCTTATCTTTTTCTTCTTACCCACTCTCTCCAGCTCCCAGGTGAGGCTGGAGAGGCTCCTTCTTTGTTGTCTTACTTTCCAACTAGCATATAAAGTTCACATAAGGAGATCTCCCATTTGAACTGATGTTTCCTAAGTTTCAACTAAAGCCAAGTAAATGAAAAGGCCAATTGCTAACCCAAACTCTGCCAAATACGGTGTTTTGGTCCCATCCTGGAGTGTGACACAGCAAATACTCCTATGTCTTTGGGCACTGTAAATAGACTCCAGCTGGCTCTTTTTAAGTGTATGACATTTACAGATGCTGCCTTTTCTACTTTCATATCTGCTAAAGTCTGGACTAAACACGTATCAGCAAGGCCAAAGTGCATAATACAAACAGACCTCACTGAGTTCCTTATGTGTGTTTGTTTTTTAATAGCACTGGATGCATTGAACCCACATTATGTATTACTGCTGTGGTTAGAAGGAAGCATGGATCTGAATTTGGCTGTGAACATGGTATTCCTCTTTGCAGTTTCTTCTTTCCCCCTTCTGTTTATCAGCTTGTTATAGGTGTTGTAGTTGATGTGATCCAAAACAACATCAGGGATATGTACAAGTGTCATGCCTGGTAACACAGGCATGATTACAAGGTGGCCCTAACCTCATCCAAGTCAGCCCAGTTTTGAGCACAGATTGGACAAGACGACCCCAGAGGTCTCTTTTGGCCCAAGGTATTTGAAGATTCTGTGATTCTGTGTCTGGTTTCCTTGTGTACAGTACTCAGCTAGCAAGATCTCATAAAGGCAGCCTGGTTTATCCATAAAAGCACAGTGGCTTTGGGGCATGTTGATCCACCCAAGTTATTTCTTGGCAGGAGGAGCACAACCTCTGGTTCCCGTTTTGCCTGCTTTTATAGCTGTTTCTGGATCTGGTGTGGGATTCTGCTGTGATGCAGAGGGTTACTCCTCTGCGTAGGTACTCATTGCTGTTGTGGTTGAGTAGTTGGCTCAGTAAAACAGATGAATAGATGCTTTGAAGAAGCTTGCTGCATGTGCTGGCATGTTAGGCAGGCATAATAATAATAATGTAGGTCTTGCTACACTGCCTTGTGGCATGCTTGTTTGTGAATGCAGACCATTCTTGGCAGGAGAGATTTTGAGCATTGGGTCATCCAGAGAGAGAAAACTGAGAGAGTAAGTTGAGCGAAAGACAGGACCTGTGTTAGTGTGTTTTGGATGTAGCTGTTGACATGCTGAGCACACTTGAAAGAGTGATTTAGAGACAGCTGCGTAGCACTCGTCTGTGCTCTGATGTCTGAACCCAGAGATTAAACTGCTGTGTAAAGGAGAACTTCTGAAACGGTGGTAGAAAGAGATGATGATTTAAAGCAAGTTGATGGTCAGTTAATCCTAGCTAAGGAGCTTCCTATGCTGCCTTGCACTGACCTTCTTCAACCTTAGCTGTATTGCAACTGATTGGAAATGTTTTCTGCTTGCAGCTTTAGAAAAAAGCCTTTTTTAATACAAAATATCAGAATTTTTCTGATAGTTTCCAACCAAAAGGTCTCATGCACAGGCACAGCTACATACCTTTTCCCCAATGGAGAAAACGCTGGCAGCTAAGGCACGAAAGATGCGAGGAGCCCCTTCCAGAGAGCAGATGGTCGGAAGGAAAGGAATGTTCTTGGCAGTGGTAGAAAGAGAAGTCTAAACCACCTTCACTTCATATTCTGTTTTGCCTATTTCATGATATTTTTATTTTTTCTAGAAAAGAAGGTATAAACCTGTTAACATTATATGCTTGTAATAAAGCAGGAAAGTCTTGGTAATCCAGTAGCTAACTGTGGTCACTGTGATGCAACTGTACTAATCTAATCTACAATCTAAGGCTTGAAGGTTGGGGATGCTAAGCCTTCTAGATTAAAGGAGATAGGCATGGGATAGAGGTTTTGGTCAAGGAGGACCAATTTCCTAACCAAAAACTCATTGTACTTGCAAATGAATAATGATTTTACTGGTTATTACTCTATTTCGGGATGAGGGGGAACCTCCAGCTGTTCACTGAAGGTAATCTTTTCACTCTTTTCTCCTGTCTCTCCAGTGAAGTTATGCTTTTTCCATTCATTGGAAAAGATGAAAGCATCATTCATTCAAGACTCAGCCAGTTTGGTTTCATTTTTTTAGGTTTCTGAGAAGAAAGCCAGAAATTAAACTGGAACCTGTTGCTGCTAATCAAATCATGACAGAAAAGTTAGAAAATAGGTTTTCTCTAGGCTTTGTCTCTTCTGTTCCTCACTGCTGCTCAAAACATTGCATGTCGTCTCATAGACACACTTTCCTGGAATTTGAATATTCATCCATGATTTATTTGTTTTTTTGGTGAAAGGAAAAAGGTTCAACCAGCATTTGTGACCAGCAGAAACTGCAGAGAGTTCTCTATGTAAAAGGCATATTGTCACCATGCATTCAGTTACTACTGCACAAAAGACTTGAGGTGAAGCCAGCAAGACCATTTCTGCAAGAAGATGGGAGCTTCCCGCACATCTTTGTACAGCTTGGCTAGGAGCATTCAAACTGTGGTCTGGTTCTGGGATTAGTGTCAGGTTTTATACCACATGTTCTACCATAGTGAGTTGTAACAGGATGAGAGAAAATGGACAGGCAAGGTGTTCCAGCTCTGTCACTTTTTTGTGTTGTAATTTTACCTTTTCACTTTTCTTTATTTTTAACTTTGGCTTATTAGCACAAATATTCTTGAGGACAATCCATGTTGGCTTTTTTATGTTCATAAACTACTTCTTATTTGTTCCAGCAATCTCAGCCAAGAACATCCCAGCATTGACATTTTTAAAATCCTTTTGTTTATGGGAAATTTTACACATTGGATTTTCCAAATGCCGAACTGGGGAGTGATCACTGCAAACATCTGAGAGTACTTTAGTTCTTCTAATTCTCTCATGATGTCTTGCTAATACACAAAGAGGGAACAACTGCTTATTTTATAAGGTAGTCTGCCAGGTTTCTTCAGAAGTTTTTACAGTCCCAAATTTTAAATACATTTTGTTTCGTTCCTCCCAAGCTAAAACTAGTATTTTTTTTCTTCATGACGTGTGTCAGGACTGGCTTTTTCAAGCATGCAAGTCCTGTCATTGGGAGGTTTGAAATGGAACACAAGCTTAATGAGTAGGAGTGAATGTTGCCCTACTGCAGTCTCTCTTTAAGTATAAGTAGATGTAAACTGATGACCAGACTTGGAATTCAGCTTTGTCTTTTAGTTCTGGTTAAAATAAATGCTACTGAATTTTAAAAGTTCAAATGTTCATTAAAATGCATACAGCACTGCCCCTGGGAGCATACCTATTAATACACAATTTGCAAAGCAATAACCCATATCCCAAGTGAAACAAAAACACTGTGAAGCTAAAAGGTAAATAAGAAATACTGATGAACAGGGACTCTGGAAAATCACCATAGGAAAAAGTGGTAAGTTCCGAGGTTTTGGTTGTTTTTCTCTTGCCTAATAACTTAAATACAGTTTTGCTGTTTTCTGCTGGTGCCCTGGGTGAAAAGTTTTCAAAAAGTTGCCTACGTGTTCTGCCCTGTTCACTCAGACTTGCAACATCAACCAAAAAAAAAAGGGAAGGGAAGGACATTTTTGGCAAAAAATAGAGGCAATAAAGGTGAGGCTTCTGGAAATTAATATTAGTAATTATTTATAATAATGATTTGCAGGAAAAATAGCAAAACAAAGTATTAATTCCTCTGTTACTTCATGGTATGCTGATACCGATCCCTTGAAATGGACAGGAAAATGGGCAGGCTTTCTGGGATTACCAGTTTACAGCAAGTCTCAAACACTGTTTTTTAACACTGATTCTATCTTCCAAAATACTACATGGCTAAAAAGTAGAATAGCTGGGAATGTAAGGACAAAACAGTGAATTTAGGGGTAGTCAGCTGATATGATTCAGTTCTCATGTTATACATTGAAGCAATCAAAATTAATATTTGAAAAATATATTTTGAAAAATATATGAAAAACCTAAAGCCCTATCATTCTGCTGCTTCTTTTGGCATATTTGCAAAGGGAAACAACTAAGTTAGGAAAGTAAATGGTTTCTGATTTGAAATTCTATTGAATAATCCCTTGGTTGGTTTAAAATTTACTCCAAAACCTGCACTTTCAAATTTACAGTGTATTTATATGCAAATGCAGGGGCAAATCTACCAGCTCTTACTTTCTGGCATGGTTCTTACTTGGAGTTCTGGTGTGAGTGTGTGTATCCACAGCAGTAATAACTGAAGCTCATAATACTACTTGCAATTGAATGCTGAGTTTTGGGTTGTGGGGGGTTTTTTGGGGGATGGGGGGGTTTGGGTTTTTGTGTTTGTTTTTTTTTTTAAGTATGCTGTTTTCATGGCTAAATGTAGATCTTTTCACATGGAAACAATTGTGTGCAGAAAATTGCTGGAGCAATTTTGGAGGCCATTTTTAATTTAAAAATTTGCCCATGCACAGTGTGCCCTTTTTTCTGCCTAAAAGCATATTTTAACAGTCAAGTAATAGAAATTCTTTTAAAATGGAGTTTTACAAGGGAAATACTGATACAATCTTAGCCACTTGCAATAGCCATTTTACAAACAGTCCCTCCCATGCATCGGTGCTGACTTTTCCTTTCTTTTGCTTTTCCCCCAGCTGCAACTGCCTTTTTTGGATGGTTACTCTTTTTGCCATTGACTGTTCATGCACTGACAAGAAAATTCTCTGCTGTTTCCTTTTTACAGCAGGGTTTTGAGAGTTAACCCCAGACTCGTTATGTTGATGAGGGAATAGCTGAATCATTTTGAGTCAAAGTTGATGCAGTTACTTTCCAATTTCAGGACTTTCTTAATTTAAGATTTCTTCTCTCACACTTAATGCCTCTTCTTGTCTAAATGGTGTTTCTACCACATACATCCATTTTTATGGTACACGGTAAATTTTCCTGAGTCTTTTGTGGTGATTTAGACAATTTATCTATTAACAAAATTGTAATACAAGAATACAATGAATTTTTGCTACATGCCATAAAGTTTCCAAGTTACAACACTCTTCTGTCAAAGATGCTGTGATGTCCTAGAAAACAGTTTAAGTAGATACTTTACAGCCATTGATTATGGTGTTTCAGGAGGTTTTCAGTGAAGTCTAGCCCCTAATTAAGCATGGAAAGCAGCTTTTTATCTTTTAGAATTATTTAATATTAAAGCAGAAATGAACTAAATTATTTCCCAGATAAAGTAATTAAAATCTTGCTCATGATTTTAAGTGTGTATTTCCTTCTTGGGAGCACAACTGAGCCTCATTGCTTCATTCATTACTAACTGCATGGTTAACCATAATGTATGCACAGGCAAATTCAATTTTGCCCTAGTAATTAGTATGCATTTTCAGGGAGTGTGGTGATGGGGAAGCAGCAGCATGCAGAGCAAGCTTTGGTATTATCACATATATTATGCATGTATTGCAAAGCACAGATCACAGTTGTAAATAGACCCATTAGCAATATAGATTATGTGCATTGTTTCTGTAAAGTTCTTTAATTGTACTAAAAGAATTTTACAATGGAGAAGAAATCAAAGGACAGAACAATGTTAGGAGGCTCAGGTAATGCAATGTGAAATCAGCAGTGAAGGAAAAGTACATTGGTTCACGTTTTTAGGAATTGCTCAGAAATCACATAGCCTATGAAGCTCATCGACACACAGGTTTGCAGAGAGCAAGAATAGAAGCTGGCATTATGTTAGTAAACAGAGCTAAGAAATAGCAACCTTATAAAGTTTCTCTGGAAGTAATAGGGGTGTGTGTGTGTGCGTGTATTTAAAAGACCATGTTCCTATCAAAACCCAACAGGTTATGTGTTACAGATATAGTTCTTTATGTGGTGAAAAAGGTGTCTCTTTATTCATCAGTGGTTTTGGTTTAGGGTTTCTTAAAGAGGACAGAGGTCACAGAAAATGATGAAATACACATTCAGCCAGAGATAAGGATGTAAAATAATACCTAGTGTTTTAAAGTCATGTAAGACTATCTGTCTAGGAAAGGTAGTTTCTAACTGGTGAGCTGCGTAAAAAGATTTTCCTCATATGCAAGTTCTTCCATAGCTGCATAATGCATGGGGTTTTTTTGTCTTTCTCTGAAACAGCCAGTGGTAACCCCACTTAGAGACTAGACAGCCAGCCACTTACCTGACCCATAGGAACGATTTCTAATCTGCTGACTTCAGATTTGCTAGAGTATGATTTTCTGGCACCAGGAGGATTCTGCTCCCATTGTTCAAGCGACATAGAGCGGGAGTTTTATGGCCAGAAGGCAGGCTGGGGTGGTGTACTCTGTCCTGCCGTGGTTCAGACAGCGACAAGCACATTCCTGGGTTGCGCGCAGTTGTTCCTACACATGTTTGCTGATTACTTAACAATCATTCTTGAAGATAACTAACTCTGGTAGTAATTGCTGCCCTGGCAGCATGTGCTCTCTTCCCACCATTGTTCTTCAGGGTTCTGGAAATAACTCAGGTCATCTGCTGGGTTCAAAATCAATAGTGTGAGTCATTATATGGTTATTTGTGCCTTAATAAAGCTTTGGGTAAAGAACTCATTAAGAATCACTTGCGCTTACATGGCCTTGTCTCTCCTTGACCCGAAAGCTCTGTATAGCAAGACGATTGAAGTTCTTGAGTAGGGTAGCAAGATGCGATGTTCCCTTCATCCAGTGGTGACTCTTCAGAAAGTCTGTGAAAGAAAAAGAAATACTGTTTAAAAAGATGCATGATTAATCAGTACATATTTGTTCGTATTTCAACATTACCTTCCTTTCTGGGAATACAGTAGCAATGAATAACTTCTAACATCAGAAGGTGCAATCAATGAAGGTTTTGACTGACTAAGGATTTCTAGATTTTCCCTATGAAAAAGCCAGTTGACATTCATTAGAGCTTAAAAAAAGTAATCAATACAACTTTTTACTTGAAAACCAAAAAGTTAAGCTGAAAGATGTTTCATAGAAACATGCAGATGCTACTGAAATCTCTACATAAAAAACTCAAAATGTATCGTCAGCTTTCCAATTTCACTTGAAAAATACTGAATGCATCATTTTGTATTTATTGATGTATATTTAATACACATACAGTCTAAAGTATACTTCATATTTCAGTACTGCGAAAGTTAATATATTGATTTCACATTCAGAGGAAAGTATATACTGGCATTGAGTTGATCTTTTTGTTGTCACAGGAAATTTCTTGTGTTTATTTAAAGGGCAAAAAAAAACCAGAAAACACCACATTTCCCAAAGAATTCAGAGTCTAGATTATTAATTGCTCTGTGAAAGTGGCAGCTGTATGAAAAGCTGCCTTTAGTAAATTTGGTGCCATTTAGTAAACACATGGGAGGGTACTATCTCAATTTTTATGATATATTAAAGTAACAAAGTGGTGCCATTTTTCTATTTATTTCTTCTGACAACAGCATAGCTTTGATGACAGCATGAATGTCGGCTCTTACAAACTGTACAGCTCTTTCTGAAAAATGAGCCGTAAGGATGAAGAAGCTGGTTCACTGATACCCTTCTTGCTGCATTATGTTTATTCAAACAGGCAGACTTGAGGTTTTCACTTTATCAGTGTCCACCACTTTCTTCGAGTAAGCTGTCTAAAAAAAGTGCTCTCATAACTGGCCCCTTTTGTTTAGAAATTAGGAGACCCAACAAGGCTCTGGTGTAGAGCTGCTCAGAGATCTTCCAAGCAGGAAAGTGAGCCCGTATCCTCCTGCTGTTGCACATAAGAAATCATTACTCCTGTGCTCTCATCTTCCTGCTCCGGTTGTACGTAACACCCACCAGTTCTCCCTTTCCATCTCCTTTTCTCTCACATCTCCGTATGCTCCTCAGTTGAAAAAGACTTCTCGGTTAATCTGTGAAATGTGTACACTGCTCTCTCCTTAAAAACCAACCATATTTCAATTGCAGTGATTCCATACTTTTATTTCTTGGTATCATGGGTCATAAAGAGAATTCTTTTAAGAAATGATGCAGCAATGAAAAAAGGCACTGCAACCTTAAGATGCATTAGGAGTGGTATTTCGAGAGGAAATGCTAGTGCTATTATAGAAGCTGTGGTACAACCTTGGAAATATTGTGTAGTGTTGGTCACCCATGGACAGGAATGTTCAGTAAAACTGGAACAGATGTAGAGAAGGGTCATAAGGATTATTAAGGCAGTGGAAAAGCCTGTTTTATGATAAGAAACAAAAGGATTTAACATGTTCTGGCACAGCAAAATAAAAGCTGAGGGCTTATGGTTTCTGTCTAGGATATAATGGTTGGACCACATAGAAGAACACAATAGCTCTTGAATAGATTTTAAATGAATTTTGTTTTCCTCATTCGCACACCAGTCAGGGTCTTAATGAAATACGGGGGAGGGGGGAAGTTCTGTATGCTTTCATGGAAGCTACGTGAAATGCTGGGAAACCAGAACATGCACCCCAGGAAATCCTTTCCTATGAATCCTGCAGCGTTATGAGTTTTCTCTGTTAATAATTTAAGTCTTTTGCTTCATATCTCACATATTTGCTGTAAAACATTTAGCCTCATGGTCAGACATTCCTCATCTTCCACATACTTCCTGTGTGATATTAGTTAGGTCACCACGTCCTTCTGTTTTCCATGTGTATGATGTGCATATTGCTATTCCTTACCTCAAAGGGATGCTGGAAGGATAAATACAGTAATGGCTGTGTAGGCAGAGGCAAGTAAGTATTTTATCATAGGCAAGGAATCTCTTTACATTCATACAATTTCTCTGTTACATGGTATCATTTCTGTCAGAAAACCTATATAAAGCACACAAGAATAATAACGGCATGTTTGGTTAGTTCACTTAGAGATATTGGCATAACTGCATTTCCCAATTTTTGTGATATGGAATGTAGACCTTTTCAGAGCTTTTTCTGGGCTCCTCAGTGTGACTGACATGGGCACTTCAGCAAAGTGCCACAGAGATTGGATTTGAGTTGGACGTCTGCCTTGGTACGGGTGGTTGAGGTGGCTCAGCCTGGAGAAGAGGGGGCTCAGGGAACCTTTTCAATGTGTACAGATTTCTAATAGGGTAGTAAAGAAAATGGAGGCAGGCTCTTCTCAGTGCCACCCAGTGACAGGACAAGAGGCAATGGGCACAGATTTATATATAATAAGTTCCATTTAAACAAAAGAAAAAGGACTTTTTTCACCTTAAGGGCTGGTTGAACAGTGTGACAGGTTGTCTGGGAGGTTTGTGGAGTTTCCATCCTTGGAGTTACTGAAAGCTCAGCTGGACCTGGTCCTGGGCACCCTGCTCCAGCTGACCCTACTTGGGGATGGGGGCAAGGGGTTGGAGTAGATGATCTCCAGAGGTCCATTCCCACCTCATCTGTTCTCTGTGATCCTCTGTGTGAAATGCGGGAAAGAAAAACTTCCTTTTCTAAAATTTCTGGAGTAAGTGAATCTGTGTCTATTTCTTACGTACTGCTCATACAGCAGGATGGAAACCTGAGATGTGATCAGTCTTAATAGCTCTCTGCTACCTAAGCGGAGGGCAGCTTGAATAAAGTATGAATGGTGAATTTTATACCCTAGTGTCACTTGGACTTCTGCTATCGACTTCTGTGCAGTCAGGATTTTGGTGTAAATGACTGAAAGTGGAGAGCCACTGTTGTTCTTAAAGCTGCTGTTTTCATTCTGGATCAGTATTGATTTACTTCTCAAAAGGGAAGGCTTAAATCTGTATACTATAGAAGTATATAATGACATTTTTGTTTTATGCTTTGTAAACGAAAAATAAATGTACATCCTGTAACAGGGATCTGGCAAGAAAAAAAACCCAACTTGTGGCTTCTATATAAATTTTATAAAATAAATGTAATCCCACCCTGTGAAAAATGGAGGGTTAACTTTATGTCCGAGTTTAAATTTTATGTAGTGACAACCCAGAACTCCAAAGTAGCTGACTCTGTCCTAGTGCAGATATCTTTCTGCTTAAGTAGCTTCACAAAATGAAAGCCTTACTGTTCTAAATCCTAAAGGAATACTTTAAATACATAGTTATCTTCCAGCAATGTAATTCTCCCCAAAATAGGAGAAACAGAGACAAAGCAAGAAAGAGGGACAATGGTTCCTTGCGGAAGCCTTTTATCTTGGCATTTGCTTGTGAGGGAAGCATTCACTTGCATCTGAGATGAACTATGCCGAGATGCACTGGAGTAGCTATAGTCCCAGTTTATAATTCCAGAGGCATTTTCTTTCAAAAGCTTTCTAAACATCTTGTTGAGACAAGAGCCACCTTTTTTTTTTTTATGAATCAGCTGAATTGTCTAAAAATATCCAACATCAAGAGGGACTCCTCCTTGGACAGAGCTTTTTGTTCCATGATGAGAGACAGAATCGGAGCTGTCTGAGTAATAAAACCCAGATTCCTGAAGTGGTTTATGGGTGGGAAACTCAAATTTTATTTATTGCTTATTGTAGGATCTGATTCTCTGTTGTTGTGAATTTTCACATGGCCACTGGTATATGTCACAATGTTGTGAAAGTTTAATAAAAGTCTGAATGTGAAGTGCATTTACATTATTTATTGTTCTACTCCACTTCTGTTTAAAAAGTAATAATAATGTGCTATCCAGTCAGACAGCTGAAAGCGTATTCAGTAACAATGAAATGCCATTAATGGCTACGTGTGAAAATGGAATACAAAACAATTCTTTCCAGGAAAACTTTCAGACTCATTTTAGTTGGTCAGATAAGATCTGTGAATTATAAACACATTTACAGAAATTAAAAGCTGCTTGTGAAATGTTTGTAAGAGATTGCAATCAGTTTGGTTTTGATGCCTCAAAAAGTATAATGTAGCTAACTCTCATTAACTTATATTAGCTATCACATCTCTTACAAAATAAAGCTAAAAAACCAGTCATAGACCCTTGCATTGTCACTTTTTAAAACCAACCACAGCAGGATTTATTCAGAACCAGTTGTAGGTCCTTGTAATACGGCATTGTCTTGTGTGGCAGCAAGAAGGAAAGACAAATGCTCATAATGTAAAATTAAGATGTGTGTGGTGTCAAACTGAACAGTAGCTCCAAAATGCTGTGTCAGTGGGTCTACCAATACACATTGTGTGATGGCATTTCTCTCTTTAGAAGGTAGTTTAATGATTTTTGCGACAACATTCAAAGAGCATTTCTGTGACCTCATTTGCATTCACTCCTTCAGAAGTGACTTAACTGTCACGGTAACTCAGTTTGAGTCATGCTCCTGGTGGCACCTCCAGTGCATTCTAACCTTGCAATAGCGAAAATGGTAATGCTTTAAAACGCAGTGTATTTTTTTAAACCATCAAAATATAGTAGCGTGATTCCCCTTTACATTCTTGCTTAGACTGCTACCCTACAGCAGGAAGTTAACAACTAGAATATCAAGATTACTTCTCAGCCTGTGTAAGTATACTGAATTATGGAAAAGATTGGGAGAGAGATCAGCGGAGTTGCAGGTGTGTGCGTTGTATAATTTGTGGAGGATTTTGTGCAGTGGATGTTTTTCATGGACTAAAATATATTTTCCATCTTGTCTGGGCTTCTGAGGGGCTCCGGCAATGCCAAGGCTTTCTTCTGTCTTCATGTTCTTATTCTTTATACTAGGAAGAAAGGACTTAGAAGAACAAAAGACCTAACTAAAGAAGTGTACAGACAAATGTGATAGCAAGTGCATGCAAAGTAATGTCTACTGGAGGGAAGGAAATAATCTACCGCCGTACTTTGCACTCTGCTAAATTAACCGTGATGACTCAGGCAAGGGAATCCACTATCCCATTAGAAACCTCAGTGTTGATGACTTCTCAATGTGAAGCTGCAGATAAAAAAATTGAAGGGAATGGTGAAGCTGCAAGAGGAATAGGTGACAAATAACAGAGTAATGCCACAGGCAGTCCTGTCTGAATTACTACGTGCAGGTACCTATCACTGGCTCTCAAAATTACGAAGCTGAAAGGGATGTTGGAGAAGTTGAGGAAACAAGATGTTGGGGAAGGGCTGCAGCCAGGTGGAAAAGGTTGGCTGGTTTGCCTTGGAAAGAAGGGGTGACCACTCAATCACAGTCAGGAGGGCCTGGCAGCTCTGCCTTTCATGTGCAGGATCAGGGTTGAGATCTGTTACTGGGCTCTACAGAACTCACACCAACTGCTAGGAGGAAAACACAGTGGTTTTAAAGACCATTCTCTAAAGCTTTACATCCTGTGAATTCACGGTTCTTAGATTTAAGAGTCATCTTTAACCAGTTTACAAGGAGACAATATATGTGACTGTATATATTTGTCCAGCAGAGTTGCTTTTTTCCCCACTAAGCTTGCTCCTCTAGAATGTTGAACACACAGGGAAAAAAAAAAAAGCTTACTGCAAATTATTATATTTGAAAAAGCCTTAGCTATTCCCCAGAAAGAAGAGAAGGGAACACAGGGTCAATTTACAACCTGACCTGAAAACACAAAGTTGATAATCGGCCATCATTGCTTATTGTATCTATGATGTGATTTGTTGAAATGCTCAATAAATCCGCTATTAGGAGAAAAAGTGCTTACATGCATTTTTTTTCTTTAAAAAAAAATTAAACAACAAAATAAAAGATTGATTGACAAGACATCAATAAAGCTTTGAGCATACACTGCTGACCTTTTTTTCTTTGCACTGCAATCTGTGTTTATTAGAATTCAGCTCCTATAAATAGGTTTGTGTGGATAAAAAAGCAAGCAGCTTCTTAGGAGTTTTGTTCAATAAACTTCTGTGAAAATGCTAAAGACTTGATATGTGGCTTTCAGTTTAATTCATTCTGTCTTCTCTTAAAAGTGGGGATGAAATAGGTTTAGCTGGTGGAGTGTTTTTTCTGAAGCTGTATTCTTAAAACTCACCTTTCCTTTTTAATGTCTGTTACAGCAGTTCATTGGGAACAGACAGGATATATATCATCTCATGCGTGGCACTGTAGGTTATTTCTTCTCTTTAAATAAAAACATATTATAAATCTGTGCTGCACTTGAGTGCACTCAGGTTGGCGACTTCAAAAGCAGAGCTGGAATGAGGCTTTGGCAGGCACTAAAGAACACTGACCAAGTCCTTGGACTCTATTTTTCTTCCCAAGAAGAAAATATCTTCAGAGCCTTTCAAAACAGTAAAGGTGGCTCAGCAGTGATGTCAACTATTTTAATTTTATTGCAAGCCTAGTGATATTCCCGTATTAGGGTTTTTGTTCTTAAAATCCTGCCTCTTGGAGTCCTGTTGAGAATCTCTTTCATTTTGTGTTGCTGACATAAATGTGGAGTTGATGTTGCTTTAAGTAAAAAGTGAAAGAGAAATCCTACCTTGAAAGGAGTCAGAATTTGAAGCCTGGATGGAGGCTCAGAATGTGCATGTCTCCTTGGCCTGGAGACTGAGCGGAGCCTTCCAGGGCTGGTAGGTGAAGGAGACCTCCGTCCTGCTGTCAGACTAGGCGTGCATTTCTCCTGAACTGTTTAAAGATGAAAGAAAGGCCACTGTTACCAGACTTTGTCCCAGAATTTTTGTCTTCATTAGTAGTCCCTAAAAATAAATTCTTTTTCTCCAACATTTTCTATGACCCTTTTCTAACACAGTGGTTCTGGCTCAAGCATCTTTCTCTTGATTAATGATACTAATCTCTGATTAATTTAGGCTATTTTCTCCCCTTCTCTCCCTGTGCTGTTTTGGAGGTGTTTTTGTTGTTACTCGTTTTCGTTTTGTGTTTTATTCTTGGTTTGAGTTTGTTTTGGGTTTTTTTTCAAAATCCCTCTTTCTCCATTGTGTTTGACTGGAAGGTCCTTCCACTAGGTACTGACTGTTTTAGGGGTTCACAGAGTGTGAAACAGGAACAAATTGCTGGTATTTCTTGTAACAGCCTACAAAGAGCATCTGCAGTACACTTGGGATGATCCCATGTAGCATGAAACCTCTCCCGAGGTGCTCAAGCTCATAGGTTCCTGGACAGCTGGGCTCTTGCCATACACTGACATAGAAAATCAGAGGCCATTTTCTTCTTTCAGACTCAGCTATTTGTATTAATCTAAGTATTTTTAATTATTGATGGTGATTGGTTCTCTTCCTCTTTCACTTTCATCTGAGCAGAGGTAAAAATACTAAATCATCTTTGGAAGGGGCTTGTAGTTCTTGGATGGGATGGACTGTATACAGAGGAGGTGTTGTCCTAATTCTTCTCTGTTTGTATTAAACCCAGCATCTACTGGGACAAAAACATTGAACATGATTATTTCGCTCAATTTTGACTACGCTATGTCATGATTAAGGTAAGATTGCACACAAAGCAGGTAGTACTACTCTTGTAAACCAAAAAGTGAGAAGGTATAGATAGCACTTTGCAAAGAAGATGATACAAAGTGGAAAGCCTGTGTTTTGTCCTCTCCTAGATCTACGAGGTGGGGGGCGGGGGGGAAAAGTGTTGTAGGTGATTTTATCACATGGAAGAACTCAGTAAGATTTCCTGCTAAGAGCGAGAATATGATACAGAATATGAGACCCTTTTAGAAGTTCTGTACATTTATAATACGTATCATATACTACAAATCATCCCTATTTCTGCACAATATATCTAAGACAGCCACACTCCAGTCAGATTTTATCTATTAAATATAGCACTTGATGGAGACGTGCAAGCATTACTTTCAGATATGAGGACTATATGGAACTTTAATTCTGCTTATTCAGTAATAATTTATTTTTCAAGCTCAGACCATTAGTATTATTATTAATTAACATGCCATTCAGCTGCACTGAAAAAAAGATCTTTCTGGTATAACTGAGCACGTTAAAAATATTGGATTAAAGAATTAACTCTGCTAGATTTTAAATAGAGCAAAATAAAATGGCTAATCAGAATCTAAGCACATACAAGGTGATCATTTACCTACTTTCATTGCACATTGTTTGAATAGTTTGTATTATGGATGTGAAATTGCCCTCAAGGAGGTTAGTTAAAGTAATAAAGGCTTCCCTTTGCCTCAGGAGCCACTCCCTTTGTGATATGACCTTTCTGTGACTTCTGAGCTCAAATCATTATGAAGAGAGACAAATGCTTATATTAACTCTCTTTGAAAGCTTTTCAGGCATTAGGTTTTACGGCAAAGTCCTTTTTTCTCTCTCTAACCTAGTTGCAATTGAGGGCAGGGGAGAAGAAATAATCACAAGGAAGGACCTTGAGTAGTGTTTTCTGTGCCTTATTTTGGGGGTTTTTTTTGTTACTTTTGAGGAGGGAGCGTGTTTGTAAAATCTAGAACCAGGCAGTCTGGGCTGGGATTTCAGCACTTCAGAGCAGTGTGGGTAGAGTGTGCTTGCCACAGTGCCCAATTTTAATTTTACCCTAAAACTGGCCCTCTTTTTCCCATGCCAGAACTGGCACCACAATGTGCCCCAATTCCATAGGACATTCATGCCCACGGCTCCCATTTTACCACGTGCTCAACGCTGGCCTCATTGCAGTGAGCAAAAGGCACTTGTCTGCGTGTGGTGGTGTGTATTGGGCCAAATTTTGCCTCACCTTAGGCTACTTGTCAGTGTTGTGGTCGATATTTTGGGTTGAAGTCAACTCAACTGGGGTCTGTGGTATTTCTGAACAGCTGGGCGTTTTCACACAGGCTCTTGGATGCATAGCTCTCAGTCACTGCTGTGAAAAGGGCATCAAAACTGGCTCCTCTGTCCTCTGCCCCTCCCCATTGCCTGTACTTACCACAAGCTACACCCCTGGCAGGGGCAGCCACAGTGAAATTGCGACTCTCTTCCTGAAGCAGAAATTTTGAGTCCTGTTTATTTAAACGAGGCGTAGTTGGTAGGCTGAAAGTCAAGCATGTGTTTCACATCTCCAGACTAGCTCTTGAAAAGAAACAGCATGGAGCTGTTGGGTTGTGGCTGGGGCGGGGCCGAAAAGGGG